>NC_134501.1:38704955-38826546 GCF_040206685.1 Ascaphus truei | reverse complement strand
AACAAGTGTGTGATACTATTTAAACATGCTACCTACACACACTCAAGCTATATGCAGACATGAAAAAGGTGAGACTAAGACCAATCTAAACAATAGTGCTAATATCCAAATGCTCGTTAAGACCAGAGGGCACTAGACAGTTTAAACAAAATATCCAATAACTCTCTTTTCTAGAGAGGAGTTTGAACTGCTCACCAGCCAAAATCAAAGGATGTATGACTTCCAATCCCCGTATTTTGAGACTGTCAGTTTTTTTACCATGCACCAGAGAAAAATGTCTGGACACGTAGTGGTTGGTTACGCCATTAATAATATTCCTCCTACGCTCCATAAATCGTGTACTCAGTGGCCTCGTGGTCCAGCCCACATAATGTAGGTCGCAGCCACAGGTCAGCAAGTACACGACATATGGCGTGAGACAATTTACAAACCCATTAACTTTATAGAGAGAACTGCCTATGGTGGAGGGGGAAAAAACCTTTTTGCAATCCATGAAAGAACACATGGTGCATCTCCCACGTCCACACTTAAAATTACCATCAGGTCTAAGATTGCATTTTAGGCTCGCTTCTGATCTTGGTAGGGGCAATAATATTGTTTGTACTGTTAGCCTTTTTATACACTACAGTAGGTCTTTTTTCTAAACTATCTGTAAGAATAGGATCACCCAATAGGCTGCCCAATGTTTAAATAATAGCCTCTATTGTCCGTGATGAACTACTGTATTGGGTGGAGAACACAGTCCATCCTTTAATAAATTCCTCCCTTCCTCTCAAACCACCTATGCATCTATTTTTAGTGACCGACAGGAGACTGTCGCTCTCTGAAGTTGCTGCTTTTTGATATGCTTCCTCTATCAAGGTTTGATCGTACCCCATGGCGAGGAATTTGTCCCTAAGTTACTCCGATTGTGCCACAAAGTCCAACTCAGTAGAGCAATTCCGCCTAAATCTACTAAACTTGCTGTAGGGGATATTAGACAACCATTTAGGATGGTGACTACTTGTGGCATGGATGTAAGCATTTACAGAGACCTCTTTGATGGACATCGGTCTGTATCTTACAATCGGAGTCTACCTTAAGAACTAAATCCAAAAAAACAATCTCCATGGGATCTACCACTGAAGTGGACACCAGGCTGAGTTTATTGCTATTAAAATGTGAAATAAGATCGATAACATTCCCAAACTGTGAGTCCCAAATGATAAGGATATCATCAATGAAAGGCCATAGTTTACCAGACCCGCCCCCAGAGGGTTATTGGTCCATACATTTTGGAAAACTCTATAAATACGTTTGCATAACTAGGGGGTGAATCTGGACCCATGGCCGTTCCACAAATCTGTAAAAAATATTGAGACGGAAACAGAAAATAATTGTGGGTGAGAATGAATTGAATAATAGATCAAATAAAAGCACCCTATGAACCAGCCATGAACGTGTCGATGACGTGCAAGGATTACATTTTAGGGGCGGATCGTCTTCTCTCTGCTGTAGCCTCATAAATAACACTCCCACGGGAATCACACTGGTGGAGTACCAGGCCGATTTACATTGTTTGTTAAAGGAAGCACTATTCAACCATTTTGATCACTGATGTGAGTTTAAGTTTTTATTTATAGATCACCCCAGGATTCCCATTTTTTTTACCATTTACCTAAAGTACACAAAAGATTGGTGAATCCACCTAGCAGGCCTATAGTCTCTGGAACGGAGTCGATGATGTCCAATTTGTCCCAGAATGTCAATTTTTTTCTTCAGACCTATGTAGGTAATCTCAGGTCACATATTCGGGACACCTTGCACGTCATCCACTCCATCTCAGAAATCAATTGGTTACCCTCCTATCAATGGGCTATATGTGATGTGCAGTCATTGTACACATGTATCGCCCATGACTTGGGCCTGTCAGCTGTTCAACATTATTTAGATAACGATTTAAAAATGGCTGGTTCACAGGGGTGCTTTTAATTTTTTGTTTAATTTGTATAAAATGTTATTGTTCACCTTTTGTATGTTGCAATAAATATTTTTTCATCTTTGCTCAACTCTGGGACCACAGTTTTTTCATTACACTCAAAAGATAATCAGATCATTTTGGAGTGCCCTGGAGCCTGTTTTCTATCTTGCATGACAATGGGATGCCCTGTGGCGCTGTATTGCCATGACAACATGGTGCCACATGGCACCATGGCATCACGTCGCATCCTGTTGTCATGGCAATGCAACGCCATATTAACTCGCGGAGTCATAATGCCAGGATGATACATGGGGAGCTGCTGAGAGGAGATGCTTCCAGCTGTCAGATACCACCAGAGAAGGTAAGAGCCAAGGCCTCTGCACATGTCACTGCACCGAGCCCTGCAAACCTCCTAGCCGGACATACATAAATATATATGTAGCCCTGGTAAGAAATTGGGCTATATGTCTTTCCTCCTGCTGGTATAAGCCCTGGTAAGGGCAGGCTGCCAGTAGTTATCATGGGTTTGCCCCGCTTCAAGCCCTGCCCTGAGTGGTGGAGGTAGGCAAGAGACACAGGGGAGGGGCCTGCCAAAGTCATAAAGGGCAGGGCACAGCCTATTTACTGATTTTCTGTTAGTGTTTGAGTCTGTGTCTGGATGTACTGTCAGCACAGTGTGTGAGCTAGTCAGGTTCCTGAGGAGTAGGGCCTAGTGAGCTATAGGTGGACCAATTCCTCTCACCCTGTTTAGGGGGTGAGGGAAGAGCTAGCCCCACCCTGGGTGCCCGTGGCCTGGGTTGCTGGCAGGGAACCAAGAGACCATCCTGAAGGAGAGCAGTTTGGAGGAGAGAGATCAACTTTACCTGCTGCTATTCTGCTGTGCTGTGTGAATAAAGAGCTGCTGCTACTTTTAAGTAAAGACTGTGTGAGACTGGAATCTCTCGTCCCTGAGTGGGGACTCTCTGGAAGGATTCCACCCAACGTTCCTGGGGTTTACCAGAGATGGAGGCGTTGCACCATTAAATGAGATGGAGGCACTCACCCCAGTAACCTGGTCCTGTCATCCCCCATACCATCGCGGGAGTCTCAGGGCCTCCTTTTGACTATATGTAATGTCACATAGAGTGCCAGAGAGCTGTGGCAAGTGAATATAGCAAACGACAGGGGGTGCCCAGTGCTACATCCAAATGACAGAACATACATGGTAATAATTACAAGAAATACTGCTTCAGTACTAATAATAATAAAATATGTTTTTTTAGTTAGATATTTTGGCCAAAGCATCACAAGCCTGCACACCAAACGTCAAGGTAAACCATAATAAGTGCAAGTCCTACACTACACTGCATCTGTTCCCTATACCTCTGTATGAGGGGGAAGAACCATAATAGATTCCTTACCTGCAGCAAAATGAGATCCACCATTAAAAAGGGGGAGGTGACATGAGCTCTGTGGGAGGTGCCACAGCCTCCATACAACTGATTCCAGTCAGAAATTAATTAACACACAAGCCCAGAAAGCTCAAACGCCCACACCCACCTAATCTTGACTATATGTAATGTCACATAGCGTGCCAGAGGGCTGTGGCAAGTGAATATAGCAAACTACAGGGGGTGCCCAGTGCTACATCCAAATGACATAACATACATGGTAATAATTACAGTACAAGAAAGCACCCCCTATCGTTTGCTATGCATATATATCAGTCAGGCGTCCCATCAAAGCAGGTCTCCCGGGAAAGTAGATGCACATCTAAGGTTCCACCACTCACAGGAACAGGTCTCAGAGTATACTCAAATCTTGCTGGCTCCCAGAATAAACAGTCCACATGTGAAGAGACCCTACGCATTTCGTTGTGTCATAGCACTGCGACTTCATCAGGGGTGGTATCGTATACATACATCGCATATATTATATATATATATATATATATATATATATATATATATATATATATATATACATGTAGAGGTATCAGTACCGTGTTAGCCACAGGTATTTCGTTAGCCACAGAACGGTATCATCTATTTATTTTTTGATTATATATATATATATATATATATATATATATATATATACATACATACATATGCATACACATACACTCACATAGATACAGTACACATTAATGCACACACATACACACATATACAGTACATATGCACATATAAACATGCACTTATATGTACATAGGAAATACTACAAAAGTATGCACAGGTGAGTGCACGTAAAAGAACAATAAATAAGTATGAACAAATATGTGTGTGCATATATATATATATATATATATATATATACACACATATTTGTTCATACGTATTTATTGTTCTTTTACGTGCACTATATATATATATATATACTAGCTGATTGTGAGGATTCAGGGATCACGGCGTCCGCGCCCTGCTGCCTCTTCTCCTCTTTTAAACCCCGCTGCTGTGGCGCGCGCTCCTCGCCGGCGTTACTCACCTCCGGTGGGTCTGGGGGTTCCCCGCCGTCCTCTTCATCCTCGGGCTCCTGCAGGATCTTCATCCTCTCACGCGGTCGCCATGTGTTCCGGCCGCGCGCCTGAACAGCGCGCGCCGGGTGAAGATAATTTATTCACTGCTCTTGCAGCACACTAACAGGACCTCCTGTCAAAACAAGAGTCCTCACCTGCCTGCCAATCTAAGGGACCTATCCATGATGGCTCCACGCAGTCCTCCAGGCCTGCCCCCACCTCTAATTGGTCAGCCACACTTTATAATGCCTGTCCATCCTCTCACTCATTGCTCGACATAGTTTCCACTTGGACACTACTCTGGCATTCTCTCTCTCATTCTCTCAGGTTACGACTTGGCTTGGCGGACGTCTATCTCTGGCTCTAGAACCCTGCTTGGACAACGACCTTCCGGAATTCTCCAATCCCTGACCTTGGCTAAAATGGCAACGACGACGGCACTTCTACTCCGGTACCGGCAAGTATTGCTAGCTAAACATCATCTGGCCTGGCAACGCCTAATCACCACACTCCGGACACGCTCCTTTTGCTGCGGGTGCGTGCCTATATACGTCCCTCACCTCAGTAGAAGGGACGGGTCTGGTCTGCGGGCAGCACCGGCGTAACATTATGTCGAGCCCACAAGACGCAGACCAGACTGATGTGGACTCTATGATGACGGCCATGTACCAACAAATACAGGCCTTAACGGATCAAGTGGCTATCCTCTCCCAACAGGTACAGGATATTTTTCTACAGGCACCACCTGCGCCTGCGCCGCTGGCGCAGTCCGATACAACGTCCACTTCATCCTCAGCTCCGAAGATTCCGGCTCCGAGGCCCTACGCAGGGGATCCCCACGCTTGTCGTGGCTTTCTCAACCAGTGTGAGATCCAGTTCGATATGGCTCCGCAGCTGTATGCTACTGGCCGAAAAAAGGTAGCTTATGTATATAGTCTTCTCACAGGTAATGCACTGGCATGGGCCTCTCCGATCTTGGAGCTACGCCCAGATATTACTCGAGATTACGCAGCCTTCAGACGAGACTTTCGACAGGTCTTCGATACCCCCACATGACAAGAGACTGCTTCTGATTCCCTGCTGGAGCTTACACAGGGACGTCGGCCTGTGGCCCAATACGCCTTGGAATTCAGAACCATAGCAGCTGAGACTCGTTGGGGTCAGGAGGCCTTAGTCTCCGTCTTCTGGAAAGGCTTAGCAGACTCCCTGAAGGATGAACTTGCTTCTCAACCCAGGCCAGAACTGCTGGAGGACCTCATCTCCTTGGCCATTTGTATGGACCAGCGTCTTCAGGTACGCCGCGCTCAGCATCAGCAACCCCGGTCTACGCCTTTTCGTGCTCCATTTTCCAGGTCCGCTACTACCCTGAGAACCGTCTTCTCTCCGCTGCCGGCGCTGGAGGCTCTCGAGCCGATGCAACTCGGACTCCAGCAACCTCGGGTACCGTTACGGCAACTTCGCTCTACTGAACAGTTGTGCCATCATTGCGGATCTTCTGAGCAGCGCACTTGTAACAACCCACCATCTCCGGGAAACGACCAAGCCCAGTGAGTACTAAGGGGCGCTACCTGGGTGCTAATTCTCCTTGTCCCCCATCCAGCAGGGAACTTCCTAAAAGATTGACCATTCCCGTTTCCCTTTCTGGTCCGACCTTCCGCACCTCCACAGCAGCATTTATCGATTCCGGCGCAGGAGGGAACTTCATGGATCAGACCTTTTCGGAACAAAATCAGATTCCACTCTCCAAAATGAAATTCCCCGTTGCCTTGGTCGGGATTGATAATCGGCCTCTCACTCCGGCTTATATCACCTTGGAGACCGGTCCGATCACCCTTACTACTCATTCTCACCAAGAGACTCTGGGCTTTGACGTGATATATGCTCCAGGAACACCGATCACGCTCGGCTTGCCCTGGTTACAGAAGCACAATCTGCTCATCGATTGGGTATCCCCTAATCCTATTGACTGGAGGTCAAGGTCAGAGGAGTCTTCTTTGTCTACCGAATGACCATCTCTTCTATTAGGTAACACATCCAGTTCTCTGAGGGAGTTACCTTCTCCGTACGCGGAATTTTTGGACGTTTTTAGCAAGACACAGTCTGAGCTTCTACCCCCTCATCGTTCCTACGACTGTCCGATTGACCTGGTACCTGGATATACCTTGCCAAAGGCCAAATCTTACCCTCTCTCGTTGCCCGAGACGGAAGCTATGGACGAATATATTCGTGAGAATCTTAAGCGGGGCTTCATACGTCATTCCAACTCTCCTGCGGGGGCCGGATTCTTCTTTGTCAAAAAGAAAGATGGTACTCTTAGACCATGTATTGATTACCGGGGTCTGAATCAGATTACGGTGAAGAATCGTTATCCACTCCCACTCATCTCCGAACTCTTTGACAGACTTCAGGGGGCCAACCTCTTTACTAAACGTGACCTTCGTGGGGCATATAATCTCGTCCGCATCCGTAAGGGCGATGAATGGAAGACTGCCTTCAACACCCGTAGTGGACACTACGAATATCTAGTGATGCCCTTCGGGTTGTGCAATGCACCAGCAGTTTTTCAGGACTTCATCAATGACATTTTTCGGGACGTTCTCAATCGCTTTGTCATTGTCTACCTGGATGACATCCTTATTTTTTCTCAAAACTTACAGGATCATATCATCCATACGAAGTTTGTCCTTTCACGCCTCCGAGAGAACCGGTTGTTTGCTAAAATGGAGAAATGCATTTTCCATCAGTCTACCACTTCCTTTCTCGGATACATCATCTCCAACAGAGGTTTGGCCATGGACCCAGAAAAACTGAGAGCCGTCGTGGATTGGCCGCAACCCACTTCACTCAAATCTATTCAACGGTTTTTAGGGTTTGCCAACTATTACCGGAAGTTTATCCGTAACTTTTCTACCATTGTTGCCCCTATCACGGCCGTGACCCAAAAAGGTGCAGATCCTTCATCTTGGTCTTCTGAGGCAGTCACGGCATTCGAAACGCTGAAACAAGCTTTTGTCTCTGCTCCCATCCTTCGACACCCAGACACTAATTTCCCATTCACCCTAGTGGTTGACGCTTCGGACTGTGGGGCTGGTGCGGTTTTGTCTCAGAGATTTTCTTCCCAGGATAAACTCCATCCTTGCAGGTTTTTCTCCAAAAAGTCTTCTTCTGCAGAGAGAAAGTATGATGTGGGCAATAGGGAACTTTTGGCCGTCAAGTTGGCTCTTCAAGAATGGAGGCATCTTCTGGAGGGGTCTAAAGAGCAATTCCTTATTCTCACATACCATAAAAACTTATTATACATTGAGAATGCTCGTCGTTTAGGTCCTCGCCAAGCCCGCTGGTCGTTGTTTTTCTCCAGATTTAATTTTGTTCTCTCATATATTCCCGGCACTAAGAACGTCAAAGCGGATGCGCTCTCCGGGCAATACTCTTCTGAAGAGAGACCGGAAAAGACCACCGAGCCCATCCTCCCTAAACAAAGAATCTTGGCAGCTGTGGCGTTCAAGAATCTTGAGAAGATCATCAAGTCACAAGAGAATCTTCCGACTGGTCTTGAGGTTCCTAAAGACTCTTTGTACGTAGAACCCAAATTCGTTCCTGAAATACTGGACTGGGGACATGCCGTCCGTTCGACAGGGCATCCTGGATTCAAGAAGACGTTGGATCTCATTCGTCGCACTTTCTAGTGGCCCAATATGGTTAAAACCATTCTGGAATTTACACGGCCCTGTCCGGTATGTGCGCGTAACAAGACTCATCGTTAGAAACCTCAGGGTCTCCTCTTACCTCTACCTATTCTGGAGCGTCCCTGGTCCCACATTTCGATGGATTTTATTGTGGAGTTGCCTAGGTCGAATGGCATGAATACCATTCTTGTGGTAGTGGATCGGTTTTCGAAGATGGCACACTTTATCCCTCTCAAAGGATTACCCTCCTCACCCGCCCTAGCTGATATTTTCTCCAAAGAGATTTTCCGTATCCATGGGATTCCCATATCCATCGTGTCTGATCGGGGCTCCCAGTTCGTCTCCAAGTTCTGGAGGAATTTCACCAAGAGACTGGGTATCTCATCTTCCTTTTCTTCTGGATATCACCCTCAATCCAACGGACAGACCGAGAGGGTTAATCAATCCCTCGAGAAATACTTAAGGTGCTTCGTCTCTAATTCTCAGGATGACTGGGCGGAACTACTTACCTGGGCTGAATATGCCTTTAATTCTTCCAGGAATGAGTCTACCCATGAGACCCCCTTCTTTATCAATTATGGATTCCATCCGGCTCGCCTACCCATTTCTAAAGACTTCTCTGGAGTACCAGCCATGGATGAGCATATTGCCCTCCTACAAGACTCTTGGTCCAGAATCCAATCTGCACTACAAAAAGCATCAGTAACTTCTAAAACTCAGGCTGATCGTCACCGTCGTCCAGCCCTCAATTACAAACCCGGGGACAAGGTTTGGCTATCATCCAAGAACATCCATCTCAAAACTCCTTCCCTCAAATTGGCTCCTAGGTTTCTGGGTCCCTTTTCCATCTTGGAGCAGGTAAATCCGGATTCCTTTCGACTCCAACTTCCTCGTAGTATGAGAATTCCGAATGTCTTTCACACCTCGCTTCTCAAGCCATTCATCTCCAGTAGCCTATTTCCGGACCACACTTCTAAACCAGATCCTGTGATGGTACAGGGTAACGAAGAGTACGAGATACAGGCCCTACTGGATTCCCGTCTTTCGAGAGGTAAAGTTTACTTCTTGGTCCACTGGAGAGGTTTTGAACCCGAAGAGAGGTCATGGGTTCCCCTGAAAGATATTCATGCTCCAGGACTCCTCAAACTCTTCCGTAAAAAGTTTCCATCAAAACCATGGAAGGATCGTCCTGAGGCCGACCCTGAGGGGGGGGTACTGTGAGGATTCAGGGATCACGGCGTCTGCGCCCTGCTGCCTCTTCTCCTCTTTTAAACCCCGCTGCTGTGGCGCGTGCTCCTCGCCGGCGTTACTCACCTGCGGTTTGTCTGGGGGTTCCCCGCCGTCCTCTTCGTCCTCAGGCTCCTGCGGGATCTTCATCCTCTCACGCGGTCGCCATGTGTTCCGGCCGCGCGCCTGAACAGCGCGCGCCGGGTGAAGATAATTTATTCACTGCTCTTGCAGTGAAAACACGCCCCCAGCACACTAACAGGACCTCCTGTCAAAACAAGAGTCCTCCCCTGCCTGCCAATCTAAGGGACCTATCCATGATGGCTCCACGCAGTCCTCCAGGCCTGCCCCCACCTCTGATTGGTCAGCCACACTTTATAATGCCTGTCCATCCTCTCACTCATTGCTCGACATAGTTTCCACTTGGACACTACTCTGGCATTCTCTCTCATTCTCTCAGGTTACGACTTGGCTTGGCGGACGTCTATCTCTGGCTCTAGACCCCTGCTTGTCAACGACCTTCCGGAATTCTCCAATCCCTGACCTTGGCTAAAACGGCAATGACGACGGCACTTCTACTCCGGTACCGGCAAGTATTGCTAGCTAAACATCATCTGGCCTGGCAACGCCTAATCACCACACTCCGGACACGCTCCTTTTGCTGCGGGTGCATGCCTATATACGTCCCTCACCTCAGTAGAAGGGACGGGTCTGGTCTGCGGGCAACACCGGCGTAACATTGATACACCCGGCGTTCGGCGTTGCCCGGGATTTAAATTTCCTGCTCCCCTCTCTCTCACCGCTCCCCCTCTCTTTCTCCCCATTCACCTCTCTCTCTCCTTCTTTCCCTCTCTGCCCCATCTTTCTTTCTCCCCCGTTCACACTGGCATCTCACATCAAACTCCCCCCCTGCACCTCACATCGCTCTCCCCTCCCCTGAAGATGACATCACTATCCCCCTGCACCTCACATTACTCACCCCCCTGCACGTGAGGCAGCATTTGGGGTGGAGGGTGTGAGGTGGCGGGTCGGGTGGAGGTTTTGAGGCTATGCGGCGGCTGTAGGTGAGGCATGGAGGGGGTGAGGCTATGCGGTGGCTGGAGGTGAGGCTATACGGCTGAAGGGTGTGAGGCTATGCGGCAGCTGGAGGGTGTGAGGCGCGGCGTGTGGAGGGTGTGAGGCGGCGGGGCTGGAAAAGGGTGTGAGGTGGCGGGGTGGATGGAGGTGAGGCGCGGTGGGTGGAGGGTGTGAGGCGGTGGTGCGGGTGGAGAGTGTGAGGCGGCGGGGTGGCTGGAGGTGAGGCGCGGAGTGTGGAGGGTGTGAGGCAGCGATGCAGCAGCGGGTGTGAGGCGGCGGGCCTCGGTGAGAAGGATGTGAGGCTCAAGGCGGTAAATTGTCTGGGTGCATGGCATGTGGCTCTCGGTCAGAGGGGCATGCGATGTGAGGAGGCTGTGAGGGTGAGGGCGTGTGTAGCCGTGTTTCTGACGTCACCCAACCCCGCAGGCCAATCAGAGCGTGATACAAAATGTGGGTAACCGGTGCATCAAAATATATGAGTCCCAATAATAGATAATGATTCTTCCGTGGGGAATACTCCAATATGATGGTGAGCAATGATAACATACCCTAATAGGGCAAGGGACTAGTACCTAGTGCTAGCCAGCACAATGAACAAGTCACTTTTATTTTGGATTCTCTCAAATTTCTTCTTACACACAATTATTTTTTATTTGATGGGGTTTGCTATCTCCAGACACGTGGAACAGCTATGGGTACCAGCTTTGCCCCCTCCTATGTAAATTTGTTCATGGGTTGGTGGGAGTCGTTCCACGTGTTTGGAGATAGGAACCCTTTCAGAGATCACATTGTTTTTTACCGTCGTTTCATTGATGATCTTATTTTTATTTGGGAGGGTGATCTCACTACACTATTATTATTTGTTGATTCACTTAATGAAAATGATTATGATCTCAAATTCACGTTCACTTATGATTATCACCATTTAAAGAATCTTGATTTAATACTTTACGTTGATCTTTCTTTGAAAATTCATACGGATATCTTCCGCAAAGAAAACTAACAAAATTTGTTATACGCAGTTTTATTAACTGCAAAACATCTTTTGTAATCTATCTCCTCACCTGTGGGTGTGGGAAACAGTATGTGGGACGGACCACTAGAAGTTTAAAAACACGCCTTATGGAACATCTTAGACTTATTAAAAATAAGGATTTAAGCCATCCAGTCCCACTACACTGTACCCACTGCTACAGGGGGGATGTTAAATATATTAAGGCATCTGGTATCGAATTTGTGCCATCCCACATTAGAGGGGGCAATCGGATTAGAAGACTTGACCAGAGGGAGGCCTATTGGATTTTCACCCTAAGGACAAGGGCTCCTTCTGGTTTGAACACCGACTGGGATCTGACCCATTTTTTGTGATGACCTGGCCTCCCTCTGGTCTCTTGTTCTCCTCTGACATATAGCCCCTTTTCTCTCCTACCCTATACCTTTAAAGATTAAATGAATATATCTTCTTTAGAAGAAGGGATTTTAGTATGGGTTAGACTTGTTCTGAAAAATCTTTTGTACCTGAAAAATCTTTTGTACCTGTTTTTTTTTCATTTTCCAAATCAATGTAGGCATTATGATGTAATTTGGTTTTCTTCTCTATAGGTCCTAAAGTCATTGGTCAATATGAGCTTTAGGGGCTAATCACTTTTTTGAAAACACCTATGACTTATGCCTTATCTATGGCATGATGTCATATGATGACATGTTTGACGTTGCTTGTGTTTCTGAATTTTTTTGTTTAAGTGGTTTTGAACACCTCTTATAAAGATTTATTTATCAGTTTATATGAAGTGTATATATATGTGTTTATGCTAACATGCTAATATTTCATAGTATGGGCATGCTCAATTATATACACTTCTAAATAATGTTATGTATCTTTATATATTAATTTATTGTAATTTTGGGTGTTGTTCTTTTCACACTTCTTCTTAAATTATTCCTTGTGTCTTTAATTTTAAATCGAAGTCTTGTCCACTTTACCTCTCTTCTAGAAAAGGATCACTATAGGAGGGAGACATGGTGCTGTTCCATTTTATTTCATCTTATTTTATCTCACTTATTTTTTATTAGGTTTTGGATTATCTTAATATCAAATTATCAAAATTTAATAGAAGGGTTTATTTATTCTCTTTATGTTTTTCTTTATACAGTACATCAACACAGTATATGGTGTGGATATTAATAGGGTGGTTTTCACATGCTTTATCCTTTTTATTTAATATGTATATTATATATTTATATGTATACAGTGATATTTCTATATATTTTTTAGGTATAGTACACATTAATTTATGTATGGGGATTTGTGTAGTGTATAGGGTGACGTTTTTTTGCTAATTTCAATTTTAATATTGTTCGTGTCTTTGTGTTTTTTTATTTAAAGTTTTATTATTCAAAGGTTTATTCCTTATGACCAATCGGAAGCTCCGCTTCTATACCCATGGTTGTCCCCATGATAAAGTTTATTTTGATCTATGATCTTTTGGTCCTATCAGAACTGGGTTACGAATTGGGAGCGCTCCGATTGTCTATACGAGCGGTGACGCCACTGTTATGGCGCGAACGGCGTCTATATTTATATCTGTCTGTTTGTATCATTTGTATACATCTTGATAAAGGGCGCACGGCCCGAAACGCGTAGGTGAGCGTTTTCTGGGTGATCCAGGGGTGATGTTTGATCCCTTTATTCATTAAAAGGATTTTTTGCTACCAAATGCCTCCTCCATCATTTGCAGGCAGTGCACTGCCTTTGTTTAGCCAATCAGAGTGTGAGCCGCCGCCAACCAATCGGCAAACACACAAACCCACAGACAAACAATTTTTCAGTAAACACACACATACAGGTACACAGACATCTGGACAAGCACATACACACATATATAACGAGTAAACATGTACACACATCTGTATCTATACATAAGAAAGCATATGTAAGGATCCGCGCTGCGGACATACCCACTGCCAGCGCCTCCTTACCTCTCTTACATGCTGCCAAGGCTCCAGGGCGGTGTACCTTGCTCCTTGCATCTCCCTCTCCCCCCATACTTCCGGGTCGCATGCGTCACCCCAGCTACCAAGACATCTTTCCCCTATCAGGTCCTCCCCCGGGCCGCTCTTCCATTCCTCCCCATGCTAGGATAGGTCCCAGCTTCCCAACACTTCCCTCCTATCAGGTCTTTCCTCAGACCACTCCTCCGTTCCTCCCCTTCCTTTGATAGGTCCCAACCCCCTATTTAGTCTCCCCTCACCATTACCTCCTTGCTCTGCATAGCTTCTGTACCTTGGTGCTGTCTGCTGTTGCCTGGCCCCTTTTGTCTTTCAGTGCCTGTTCCTTTCCCTGCATTTTCTGCTGACCTCCCTGGATATTGACCTTTGGCTTTGGACTTCGTTTATGCTGCTCTCTTGTACCCTTGGATTTGGCGTTGGACTCTTTACCTTGCAGACTTCTATATTCCTTGGACACGGCTTATGGACAATCTACTTCGCTGCTCTCTCCACTCCACGACCCAGGCTTACGGACACTCAACTATGCTGCTCTCTCCATTCCATGACCATTGGCTTACGGACTATATCTTCCACCGCTGGAGTTGGCAAGTACGGTACTCTTTCTATTGTTGTTACCCGGAACATCTATGCTACTTCAACACTCCGGCCGTGCCCCCGTTTACTGTTAGGTGTGTGGTATTATCCCTTTCCACCTCAGTCCCGGGGTCTCGTCTAGCTTGTGGGCAGGCCGAGCGTTACAGCATACACATATGTGGAGATTCTCATGCTTATATGCTGTGCACACATACACAAATAAAAGCAAGCACACAAATCATGCATACCTATGCACAAAGACTGGGACATGGCAGCAATGTAAGTGGAGATAACAGTACATACATGTAGTATGTGCATGCACATACCTAATATGAGGGCAGGTTACTAGTTGTAATGTGTCATAAAATGGGTCAAACCATTATTTTTGGAATAAAAAAGGTATATGAATTTCAGTTCCCAGGTTCTTCTTTCTAGTGGATCTGCACAGAAAGGTCAGAGATGGAGTGACCTGGCGGTGAGAAACGTTCTACTATTGGTGTGTCTTCCTGTTTGTGTTTGATTGTGAATCTGTGTGCATTCATCCTTTTGCGCAATGTTTGTTTGGCTTCACCAACAAATCCTGTGTTGGGACATTTCCTGCATTGAATGTACAGTAGTAGACAACGTTGGAAAATTGGCATGTGTATTATTTATTTATTTATTTATTTATTTATAAAATATGTTACCAGGAAGTAATACATTGAGAGTTACCTCTCGTTTTCAAGTATGTCCTGGACACAGAGTAAAACAAAATAATACATGGTTACAAATACAGTTACATAAATGAACAAGGTATACATTATATACAAGATATTGCATGCACAGTTAAAGAAAATATATATTATGAGCGTATGAAACAGTTACAGACCAGATTAAAGTGTGAGACAGCCTTAGATTTGAAATAACTTAAGCTGGTGGTGGATATGAGAGTCTCTGGTAGGTTGTTCCAGTTTTGGGGTGCACGGAAGGAGAAGGAGGAACGTCCGGATACTTAGTTGAGTCTTTGGACCATGAATAGTCTTTTGGAGTCTGATCTCAGGTGATAGGTACTGCATGTGGTAGGGGTTAGGAGCTTGTTCAGGTAGCTGGGTAGCTTGCCCAGAAAGTATTTGAGGGTGAGACAGGAAAGGTGAACTTTGCGCCTAGACTCTAGTGATGACCAATCTAGTTCTTTGAGCATTTCGCAGTGATGTGTGTTGTAGTTGCATAGGAGAACAAAACGACAAATTGAATTGTAGAGGGTGTCAAGTTTGCTAAGGTGGGTTTGAGGAGCCGAGCCATATACTATGTCTCCATAGTCAATAATTGGCATTAGCATCTGCCTTGCAATACGTTTTCTGACCAGGAGACTTAGGGAGGATTTGTTCCTGTAAAGTACCCCTAGTTTGGCATAGGTCTTGGTTGTCAGGGTATCAATGTGCATCCCGAATGTTAAGTGGGAGTCAAACCATAAGCCCAGGTATTTAAAACTAGTGACAGGTGTTAGGGTGGTTTTAGCGTTGGTTCTAATCAGGAGCTCAGTCACTGGAAGCTTTACAAATTTAGTGTATGTCCCTTGGGTTTGAAAAATAAGGTTTTTAATTCCTTTCTGAATGGTTGGTGCCATTCACTCAGTTTGTCTGCTCCCAACGGGCTTTGAGAATTGTTCACCTCCAATTAACTTTAACAGTTTGTAGATTAAAATAATAACTGTACAAACCGGTGTATCTAACTATGTTGCATTGGTATTTGCTACTTTCTCTTTTGTGCATCATGTTGATTCATTGGTTGTGAAGGGCTTTAGGTAAACAAGCTACCAAAAGTGACCAAAGGGTGACCATGCGATCCACTGGATGTCATGCTGGTGGCCCTTGTGATGTCAAGTCGACATCATTACTTTTTTGCTTTTTCCGAGGCAGATTAGGTTTATTTCTCCCAGTTAGCTATGGACATGATCAAGATGGAGGAAGAGGAGTTGGAGGATTTATACTCTTATGTTCCTGATGTTAGTGGGCAGGTCTTGCCACGTTACCATAACACCAGTGATCACATGGCTGCCGTGCTAGAAAGTCTGTAGTATATGAATGTGTTTCAGGCTTTGACTAGCCCACTGGTTATCTTGGGAAATTCCCAGTGGGCACTCAAGTTCTAGACTACCCAAGTCTTCCAGAACCATTGTAAGGCTGTGCTTATACTGCCGTTGCCGGCGACACGACCGATGACGACACTCGTCTCCATTGCGATAGTTGTATTTAAAGTTTAAGCAACAAAATTCTGGCTACAAGGCCAGTGATGTTAGAAAGGGGGAAGTCAGAGGGATGGAGAAGCTCTCTGATTGGCCACAAGGGGAGACCGTCACTGAAAAATTCAAATAATAGTGACTACCAGATTTTTGGTAGCGTTGTCACTTGGTCGAGCCGTTGCTGTCACATGCACTATAAGCGCCGACAAGGGCAACAATGCATTTGTTTTGACACGACGTCGCATCGCCGGCACTATAAGTGCAGCCTAAGACTCAATTGCTACAGGGAGAGTCAGTCTACTCTGTGCATCAGTGTGTGTATGTATTTATTTAATGATCTTTATTTGTACATGGTGCCAACATATTCCGCAATACAATGGTAGGGGGTAAGGCCTGGATGTTTTCCGGTGGAGAGGTTGGTCCTTCGGTGATCCTCTGGAGGAGCGGGATACAGGTAGTAGGGAGGTCTGGAGGTGATCCAGATTGAGGGGTAAATAAGTGGGTGATCATCTGGGATGATAAGTAATTGATAATTCGGGAGGGAGTGCGAGTGATTGGGTGGGTGGACTCTTACTCCCTGGACATTAATGGCCAGGTAGTGCCCCGTCCTTTGGGGATTATTACTTAATTAAGAGTCACAGCCGCCAATGTGACATTAAGATGACAGTGTCAACTTCATGTTGCTTCCTTCTACAACAATGGTGGCTTTCCTGGCATGAAAGGGTTAGTCAATATTAATAGATGGAGCAGCATGCTTTTTCATATGGGACGCAGCGATAAAGAAATTACATACTTATTTGAGGAGAACATAAATAAAGATTAATAGGTTAATGAATTATTTTCCTTTCATTACTCCACTATTGTACTTTATTATAATTGCTTTGCACTCATTTAATTAAATTTGAACTGAGGCCAACGGAAGATAATTTGTTTTCTCTGTGCTAAACAATGAGTATGCAGATTGGAAGTGCTGAAGCAATAATCAGCTCTGTGTTTTTGGAACACTTTTCTACCCTGTGTAGACATTATAATTGATAATTTGATTGTTGCCGCACTCTGTACAATATATGTGAAGGCAACATTAACATAATATAAATGATGTTGTGTGTCTAATCTTAGCGTTTCATTGTCGAGCACGCAGAATCCTTCCTGTGTGAAATTCAATATTCACAATACACTGCAGAGGATATCATTTGTGTGTCATTTCTATGCTTGGGTAGGGTAGGTAGATGTAAATACAGTTACATAAATGAACAGAGTATACATTATATACAAGACATTGCATGCACAGTTAGAGAAAATATATATTATGGGCGTATGAAACAGTTACAGACCAGATTAAAATGTGAGACAGCCTTAGATTTGAAAGAACTTAAACTGGTGGTGGATGTGAGAGTCTCTGGTAAATTGTTCCAGTTTTGGGGAGCACGGTAAGAGAAGGAGGAACGTCCGGATACTTTGTTGAGCCTTGGGACCATGAACAGTCTTTTGGAGTCTGATCTCAGGTAATAAGTGCTGCATGTGATAGGGGTGAGGAGCTTGTTCAGATAGCTGGGTAGCTTGCCCATAAATAATTTAAAGGCAAGACAGGAAAGGTGAACTTTGCGCCTAGACTCGAGTGATGACCAATCTAGTTCTTTGAGCATTTCGCAGTTATGTGTGTTGTAGTTGCATTGGAGAACAAAATGACAAATTGAATTGTAGAGGGTGTCAAGTTTGCTAAGGTGGGGTTGAGATGCCGAACCATATACTATGTCTCCATAGTCAATAATTGGCATTAGCATCTGCTGTGCGATACGCTTTCTGACCAGGAGACTTAGGGAGGATTTGTTCCTGTAAAGTAAAGGATTTGTTCCTGTAGAGAGAGATATATACAAAAACACAGACAGCGCCTATACAGCCAATGACACACCTCCTCCCGTAATAGCCACGCCCCCCTCCCCCCCTTCCTGCTCTAAAAATGTTACAGGACAGCGTTCTCTCATGCTTGGAGATCTAGTGACATCACCGCTCTCCAAGCATGAGCGAGCTCAGCGGCAGCGGGGCCGCAGCCTAAGGCTTTATTGCCTGTTCCTTTAAACAATACAGCACACAAAAATATACATAAAACAATAAACACCTATCCCTGTGTAAGGGCTAACTTACTTCTCCAGTCCCTCTCTGCAAGGCTGGGGGGGGAAGCCCCTTACCCACTTATCACCGCAAAGTCTCAGCAGGCCCTTAACGCAGGTGGCATTTCAGGTCAGTGGTGTCCGGGTTGTTTTCTACTTGATGGTCAAGACATAGAGGTCTGGTCCCCTTGGGTCTTGCTCTCAGAACACACCCCTCATTTTCCTTATGGCAGCTTCATTGTGAGCTAAGGAATTTCCTTCCTGTTTCTCAGACCAGGCTTTTTCTAAAAGTCTTAATCCACCAGGTGGAGTCTGGTTGATTACCTGTGTGTAATTAAGCATCACACTGCTGGATTTAAAGGCAGTTTCCCTACAACAGTGATAAGTGCCTGTTACAGGACCCCTATAAGCTTCTGCCTGCCGCATTACACAGCTTTTCAGCACAGCCTGGGTTACAGAAGCGCAGAGTCAGTAACCCTACAGATATGTAAACTATTCATCAGAGTTATCAAACCCTGCAAAATTTGCAAGGTGTTTTTGTGTGTGAACATTTGAGAGAAAATAGCAAAGTTCGCCAAGCATTAAAAGATCAATGTGCATTTTAATTTTTTCGCCATTTTTGGTCATTTTTAACAGGGCACTTGCAAACCTTGAGCTTGTGTATTTGGGAGGGAGTGTTAACAGATAAATGTAGCCCTGTTTCCCCCCCCAATCTCAGATAGGGTCTATTGTGGGAAAGACTACACTGGTTACTCAAAGTAGTATGGTGCATATCTGCTGATAAAAAGCAACCCTGAGTCTCCCACATGGTGTTATAGGGGAGGTCAGGACAGACTTCTGGGGTATTACCCGAATCGTACTCACGGTGACAGCGCTTCCATCTCTTGCAGCCCCCAGAGATGTGGGGAGAAATATCCTCGTCATCCCTCTGTCTTCTCCTCTCCTTGTTGACTCTCTCTATGTCTACTGATCTCCTTGTTGTCTCTCTGTTTCCTCTCCCTTCTCACCCCTTCCTATCTTTCCTCCCCCATGTGCACAATGCTCTCCCCTGTCTCTGTCTCCTCTCCCTTCCTTGATGTCTCTCCTCCCCCTCCATCATGCCCTGTTCCTCTTTACACTCTCTCCTCCCCTCACTGTGCACACTACGTTCACTGCTCTCCTACTCATCTAATCTGTCTCCTCTCCTTGCTGTCTACACTGCCATTAAAATCCCCTCTCCCAGTGTTTTCTGGGGGAGTAAGAGGCGGCTCGGTCTATCACAGAGGGGGATGTATGTTATCTTTATTTATATAGTGCAGACAGTGTACTCAGTGCTATAAAAAGATAATAGAGTACAGGGAATTATAATAATACAATAAGTGCAGCAAAGTCAGGCAATAGGAAAGGAAATCCCTGCTCGAAGTGCAATGTCCAGTTCTTTTATTCTTCACATCCAATTCAACTCCAATTTGAACTCCACAGACACTTCATATGTGGCACTTAAGAGATTACACAGCCAATGTGCAGTCTCATTACACAGGATGTGCACTCTCATTGGCTGTGCCTGGGTGACTGACAGGCCGATCAGCCTATCACTGAGGGGGAGGGATGTTCAACCTCACTGGCTCTCTCTGGGTGAGTGACAGGCCGTTCAGTCGATCAAAGAGTGATGTGCAGACATCCTTAGAGAACTAAATATATAGATTATGTCTAGTTATGTTTGTCACGGGAGACCAGAATTCTTTCATGTGATGAAACGCCAGACAGGACACAGAGATCAAATAGATGGGTGTTTATTTTGGCTGGAGCCAACAGACACAACACAAAGTAACAACAGAGCTATACTAACAACCACAGAGCAATACAGACAAAATCCTAGTCATCTAGATGACCGGCGCCACTGAAATTACTTCCCCAGAGTAGCTTCCACTTCTATAGGGGTCCCAAGTCTCCAGGCAGCGCTGGATTCAAGTTGCGGTGGAGCAACTTTGAATTTCCCACTTGGCGTAGCAGGCAGCCTCGAATTCAGGTGTCTCTGGCACATCCTCAGCTCACTATCTCCTGATAAGATTGGTTCCTCTCTGTCTGGACACACAATGACTCCACTCTATGGACCAACACCTATCCGATAGAAGGACTACCCATCCCCACCCTCCTCTGTCCTCTACCCCCTCATGGAACCAGCCAAACCAGCCAGCCTAGTATGCCTAGGGAACAAGGAAATGCACAGTTACACTATACATCCGACACAGTATACATACAATAAAGGTTTACCTATACATTACTGGGTTTAACACAAGATGCTGGCCACATGAGTCACAGGTAGATGGGTGTACAAAGCAATCCTGTACATCCATCAGACAAACAGGGACCATGGACAGGGCTTAAGCTTTAATATGCTTTTCCCTTGGCCCCTACCATCATAATGTTGGCAAAGAAAGGGGTTGGGAAGATGGTGTGTTGGTGGTCCTCATGACCATCATAGTCATGGCTGTGCTGGTAGCTGAAAAAAACTACTAACAAGTGAGAGTGGAACCCTAGAGAAAAGGCTGGGAACTACTTCTACAAAAAAAGCAGCGGTTGTACTTGACCCAAAGTAGCTTTCTTGTATGGGCCTTAACCCCTGTCTAAATGGAGCTCCAAATAGGAAGCCTGTATCTGGCTGAATCCAAACGGGAGCTGTTAAATTGAAGCTACAGACAATTAGCCAGTCTCCATCTGGCTCATCAGACAGGTAAAAAAGCCTCCTGCTTAAACGGCAAGAGGGAGCTCTTGTGCACAGAGGGACTGTGTTGCCAGAAGAAACTTAGAGGAACAGTTGTCTTGAGCACAGAATGACTGCTCTGGCCACAAGATACTCAGAAACCAGACCCTCTACAACCAGGGCGCAGCAGAACCTTGAACCCGCCAGAGAGTGGCCCCCCAACGGACTAGGGACAGGTGCCTCTTTGGATTTTGGGGTCAAAGGTTGGCAAGAGGCCTATCCTTCCAGCACTGCAGCTTAACTTGGAAAATGAGTTAACCCTTGCAAAGGGATAGGATGTTTGTTTAGTGGTTGCTTTTTGAAATATGTGTTGTTTGAAGCTACAGGCTGAATAAAAGCCATGGTTTATTTTCCCCAAATATGTCTCCCTGGTTGTACCTCTGCATGTCTCCTACAGAAGGTTTTATCAAAATCATCATCATCAATCATTGTCCTCATGTCAAACACAAGACAGTAGATGTAAGGGATTACCACCACAGGTTGTCAAGAAAGTGTTGCTGGCATAACTCGAAGTGTATTTGAGAGAGTAGCCATATGTGCCAAACTAAGCCCATGTTTTCTTACTAATTGTCACAATTTGGAGTTATCCAGACTACTTGGGATTGCAATTACAAGGCAGAATACATATGTTAGTAAACGTTAGTTTATTTGGCCGGAACAAATAGTAAGCAACCCACCAAACAGGGGCTTAAGGGGGAGTCCTAGTTTTCTAGGTGTAAGGAGCAGCCAAAGCTGGCTTACCCTAGATGCCACCTCAAAAGTCTGTGAAGAATATTTATTTATAAAATGTTTTACCAAGAAGTAATACATTGAGAGTTTCCTCTCGTTTTCAAGTATGTCCTGGACATAGTTACTGTCACGGACCCCTTAAACCTCCAACATCACTGTATTAATACGGGGATGTTTGCTTTTTCAGCCGAACTTGGCCACGCGTCAGCCGCATCTCCTGGCCGTGCGCCAGCCACATCTCCTGTTCAGCGCTAATGGCGCTGAACATTGAAAGCGCCCGCAGCACCGAAACCAAAGAAAAAAAGCCCACGTCTGCCCGCGCTTTTAAAAATCCCACGGTGGCGGCCGCAGGAGACTAAAGGCGGCCGCCACTGTAGTATGACAAATAATACATGGTTACAAATACAGTTACATAAATGTACAGGGTATACATTATATACAATACATTGCATGCACAGTTAGAGAAGATGTATATTATAGGCGTATGTAACAGTTACAGACCAGATTAAAATGTGAGACAGCCTTAGTTTTGAAAGAACTTAAACTGGTGGTGGATGTGAGAGTCTCTGGTAGGTTGTTCCAGTTTTGGGGTGCACGGTAAGAGAAGGAGGAGCGGCCGGATACTTTGTTGAGCCTTGGGACCATGAACAGTCTTTTGGAGTCTGATCTCAGATGATAAGTGCTGCATGTGGTAGGGGTGAGGAGCTTGTTCAGGTACATGGATAGCTTGCCCAGAAAGTATTGGAAGGCAAGACAGGAAAGGTGAACTTTGCGCCTAGACTCGAGTGATGACCAATCTAGTTATTTGAGCATTTCGCAGTGATGTGTGTTGTAGTTGCATTGGAGAACACAACGACAAATTGAATTGTAGAGGGTGTCAAGTTTGTTAAGGTGGGTTTGAGGTGCCGAGCCATATACTATGTCCCCATAGCCGATAATTGGCATTAGCATCTGCTGTGCGATACGCTTTCTGACCAGCAGGCTTAGGGAGGATTTGTTCCTGTAAAGTACACCTAGTTTGGCATAGGTTTTGGATGTCAGGGTGTCAATATGCATTCTGAATGTTAAGTGGGAGTCAAACCATAAGCCCAGTTATTTAAAGCTAGTAACAGAAGTTAGGGTGGTGTTAGCATTGGTTCTGATCTGGAGCTCAGTCACTGTAAGCTTTAAAAATTTAGTCTTGGTCCCAAACACCATTGTTATAGCATTGTCAGTGTTTAAAAACAATTTGTTTTGGGAAATCCAGTTTTCAAGTCTCAAAAACTCAGACTGAAGTACAGTGGCGGCCGCCTTTAGCCTCCTGCGGCCATTTCAGCGCAACTCTGAAAACCGCGGGCAGATGCAGTGTTTGATGCGGCATGTTCCGGTATTTAAAGCCGCGGCCGCGTGCATTGTATTAGCATTGTATTAGCGCTGTCTCGGCATGAATGCAACATGAACGCGGTGAAGTGTTTGGCATTCGAAAAAAAATATCCAAACAAATCGGAGATGTTGGAGAATAAAAGGGGCTGTGACAGTATGTGTTCAAGATCAGAGAGGCTATGGCTTTGTGCATATAGGATTGTGTCATCTGCATACATGTGTATTGAAGCTTCCTTACAAGCTGTGGGAAGATCATTGATGAACACTGAGAAGAGTAGGGGCCCCAGAACAGAGCCTTGCGGGACACCACAGGTGATATCCAGGGGGTTGTAGTTAGAGCCTGAGATGGACACATGTTGGGATCTACCTGATAGGTAGGACTGAAACCAGTTTAAAACATGCTGCCCTATTCCAGAGCTCTGGCGTTTTGTTAAGCAGGATAGCATGATCAACAGTATCAAAAGCCTTTGCAAAATCTAGGAATATTGCACCAGTGAGTTGACCCCGGTCCATTCCACACTGGATTTCATTGCAAACTTTTAGCTGGGTAGTTACGGTAGAGTGTTTGGGGTGAAAGCCAGATTGGAATTGGCTAGGGAAATAGTAATAGTAATCGCTTAATTGGGAGTAGACACATTTTTCCATGACGTTGGATAGGATTGGGAGAAGGGAGATTGGCCTGTAGTTTGAGACAGTGTTTTTGTCCCCACTTTTTAAGATTGGGACAACTCTGGCAGTTTTCCAGGTCTTAGGGATATGGCCTGCAGACAGGATAGAGTTGACTATGGAAGCAATTGGTTTGGCTATTGCTGGGGCACCAAGTCTTAGGAACCTAGATTGTAGTAAGTCAGGTCCACATTGGCTGCTTAGTTTTAATTTGAGGAGCGAATATCCAAGTCACAAGAGAAGAATGCCCCAGGTCTAAACAGACCATGACTCTGTTGGTCTCTAGACACTGAGACCAATCTTGAACAGCTGTGGAACTTGGTACGTTGTCGGCTTCTATAGTTTCTCAACCTCCATTTGGAAACATGGAAAAATGAGTGCCGACCAATCAGCTGAGTCCCTTTAATCCACTGAGCCAATCCGGAATGAGAAGGGAATCCGTAATGGCTGAATCCAGAGAGGGGGTGGAGCCAGTGCTGTAGGATGACCCCAAAGGGGGAATCTGGGAGCATGGGAGATTAAAATTTACCAAACGCGAACTGCGCCAAGGTGGCAAGGAAATTAATGACAGTCCCCAAGATCAGTTTCAGTCCTACAGCAAGGTTAGGCACCCCCTAACAGGAAGTCGTCACATTGATGGGCAGAGGCAGTATGCCTTAACCTTTATATGGAGTACCATGCTGCCCCTGCAATCACAGTAATGTTAGTATAGTGACAGGCAAGAGGACTTTGAGATGGAGGAGTTTTCTGAATCTAGCCAGGCCTTAAAACCTCTGGTTTGCAAGGGCACCAAAAGAGCTACTTGAAATGGAAGAGTCAGGGTCAGAGACAGATTCCTCATCCTCTGCAAAATATGCAGGTAGGGTGGATGTGAACAGGATCTAGCTCTTTTATTTCCAGACATTGAGAAGGTGGAAGATTAGAGAGATGGCTGAGGGAGGGATTGAGGCCGAGATGTAGAAGGTAGATGATGTTGCCGAGTGTGGTATTGACCGTGTGGTGCACAAACTGCAGAAGCAGGGAAGAAAAGAGCTAAGTCCCTGTTTCCGGGGTTATTTTTGTACTTTTGTCCGTTTTGCTCACTGTTGGCTCCGGCCAAATAAACTAACGTTTATTAACCTCTGTGCTCTGTCTGGGAATTGTGATGCCAAGTAGTCTGATCAACCCCAATCGTGACAGAGACGATGAGGAAGAAGTCACCTGGTGTGTGTGCCGTGCCATTATAAGGCAGACAAAAGTGGAGATACATCTGTGTACTTCTGCACTTTTAGGGCACATGACTGGTCACAGTTGGTCCACAAGGCAAAGAAGAGAGAACGGCATGAACAGTAACAGAGATGTGAGAATGAGACTTTGTGGTGGTCAGTGTCATTATGATGAAGATGTACTGATTATTGATATTATTGGTAGTAATAGTGGTGATGAGGCTGTGAGGACTGCTCCAGCACAATCTGCTGGTGGCAGTGGGCTGAAAAGGCACGGAGAAAAGGCAGTGGGACCCTGAAGCCTGATTAGACAAACCCATGGTGGACCAATCATGTCTTGTCCAACTCTGCAACCCACTGTTTCAAGCTTTTGAAAAGGTGTGCATGTATACCATCTCCCAAACAGGAGTAGAGATGGGCAAATTATTTCTATTCACCATGAAGATAGCAAATTAAAAAAAGAAAACTCTCTTTCCCGAGTTCCTGCCTTCCCTCCTTCACTGTTTTCCTCCTACCCAATATGGGAAAATTGTAAAACTTTTTTTCAAAACAAAAATGCAGACATTTTTTCGATTAAAAATGTGTTTTAATTTTTTTTAATGCTGCTGTGATTTTACTGGTTAAAAAACAAAAAAGAATGTAGAGCTTTTGGCCCAGACAACTTGGTCACCATTTTTAAAAACATTTGCAAATAACGACAAAAAATAATAATTTTTCACATCCCTAATGTGTTGTCTTTATGGATTCAGGTGCTGAGCTCAGATCTATCGGGTCCCACTGATTTTATGAGTGTCTCACTGAGAAAGTGTCACTGATACTGTACAGCATAAGCAGCCTCAAAGACTTCATCCCCAAATATAACCTCATTACAGGCCATTAGTTGTAGCCCCCTCCTGGACTACTACTGCTGTAGTTTCTGTAAAGGGGTTAACTAGCTATAAGGGGTTAACTGTGTGGGCTTACTCAGGTTACTCCCGTCCCCACCATATGATGTATGATGTCAATGTAAGGGCATATATAGCCACCCCTTATGTTCTAGAAGCAGGTTCTTCAGAGTTCGGAGAGGGGTCCTCACCGTGAGTCCTGTAAATAGGTTTGTGTATTTAATAATATATATTAAGGTATGTCCTGTAATCCTTTATTGTTTTTCAGTTAGTAACGTCCCCTTTCTAAGCCATCACTTGTTAAAGAAACAGGAAATCTACGTTTGCAAATGATGCCAACTCCCCTGGTCTCATAGGGTTGTACCTACAACAGTGTAACCCCCACTGTTCTTATAACAATAATAATAGCATGCTAGTTTTATGCAGCGCTTTACAGAGACATTTTGCAGGCACAGGTCTTTGCGCCGTGGAGCTTACAATCTATGTTTTTGGTGCCTGAGGCACAGGAAGATAAAGTGACTTGCCAAGGTCACAAGGAGCCAACACCAGGAATTTAACCAGGTCCCCCTGCTTCAAACTCAGTCTTTACTGACTGAGCCACTCCTTCTCCATAGGGTTGCTATACTGCATCCCTCGCTCACTCTGAACCTGCCTGTCTAGCGGGTTCTCTTTGGCATTCATGTCTCCCTGCAAACTGTTTCCTCCTTTCCAATGGGCCACTAAGCTATGCACCTCCCCTTAATAGGAACGGGAACTATCAGGGGAATTAAGTCTCAAATGTATGGTTCGCCACAGGTTTGTGTCAAAGTACAACGTATGTCAATATCTGTGGAGTGTTTTAGACGGCTTTCAATAAAGCACCTTTTTGTTTTAGAAAATCTCCTGGCGCCCTTCTTTTTCCTATGCTTCCATCCACACTGAGCCTGCACCTAAACCTTGTGAAGGCCTGAGAGACTGAGCAATGACATAGTATATAACTAATCTGATGTGACCTCCTTTAGAGCCGAGTAAGGAGGGCTACAGAAATAAGAATGGAAAATATTGTTAGCTGTGGTATCAGGTGCTATAAGCTTTACTGTTAATTTTAGTCTTGGAAACCTTCCAATATCACTGCTTCGTTCACACTCAAATGTGCATCTAGTCTGTAGCTTGTCTGATCTTCTGAGCTCTGCATTCTTGGTTATTTGTGGATGCTATGTCCATAAGTCTGATATATTTAGAGTGGCAGTGCTATGGGAATATGAATGTCAATAATGAAATTTCATACAGAAGTATCTACTTGGATGAACTGGAATTTACATTTGTTGTATTGCTGTGCCAATGTCTCTCTCAAAATCTCATCTCTAATCTCTTGTTATACCTACTGTGAATGTACCTTCCACTCTGCCCAAGCCTGCCCCTTCTGTGCGCCACATGTCTCTACAGATCTCTCAGAAAGCATTTTCTTTTCTCTCAAACTCAGTACCAACTTTTGTCCAGAAGACACCCACACTTCTGAGCTTCAAAACTCATCTAGACCATCTCTTTAAAGCACCATTCTCAGTACGCAAAGACATTTGAAGGGCACTCCCTCAATATAGAATTAAGGAAAGTTCCCAATATCTTCTGTAGGATGTTCAAGACCAACTGTATGTACACTTTGCTTTTTGGGCCCTTCCGTGTAACCTATAAACCCCAATAACTACAGGCACTTTAACTTGGGTTTAAATGGCTACAGCCTTTTATTAACCATAACAATTAACCATATACAACATCCCTGGACCTGGTCAGCAAGTATCCCCAAACCTGTGAACTTGATCATGCTCACCGCCGTACCTGACCCAGTGAGCCATCTTGGTTGAAAAATCCTCAGGGGCAAGTTTTAGGAGGACACCCTCGGGTATGCCAGATCTGGCCAAGACCTAAGGCTGCCTCCTTCAAACCCTTTCAACATTCCTTCAAATACTCACTTGGACAAAAACTGACCAGTCCACAACCCTCCAGCTGTGACAAACATAACGGCAATAACGATAAGAATCCATATCATTTTTCCATATTTCTTATCTCTCTTTTTTTTTTAAATATATACATTATGTAACCCTGTGTGTATGCCCAGCAACACTAGAACACTGCCCCCTAGCAGGTTCCTCTCCATGGATATGTGACTATAGTAAGCTAGTAGCAAGGCTGCTGAAGGAGGAGGGACTATGAGAGGGAGTGAGCCTAAAGTGCAGGGAACAGTTATGACAGGATTCCGATCAGTGTGGAGATTGAGGCTCGATCCATAGTCTCCTGTTAGAAGGGACCTGCATGTGTACAATATGGAGGGCTGAGAGCAGATCAGCGGGGAGTCCAGCTGCAGAGAGCTGGAGGCCGGAGAGAGAGATGGCTGACGGAGGTGATAACCCGACAGATCATAGGAATATTGGTACCATTATACAGGGGTGCGCAAACATTTCAATCTCGCCCCCCTGCCTGCTTTCCCCCCTGCTCGCGCCCCCCCCTTACCTGTTCCCCGGCATCTTCTGATGTCACAACATCATGTGACATCAAATTGCCATCCAACGCGACATCATGTGACCCCGCTGCATCATTTGATGACGTGTTGCCATGGCGACACAATGCCAGAAGCCGCCGTAAACCAGGAAAGTGAACTTTCTGAGGCCTCGCGTGCACTTCCCCAGCATTTATTTTGAATGCTTTGAGGAAGAGCGCGGGGCCTCTGTAAGCGCCACGTCCCTCCCCCCAGAAAATGTTGCACTCCCCAGTTTGCGCACACCTGCCATAATACATGTCTTTGCGAAGTATAGTGATAACAAACAAACCATTCGCAGCTCAAAAGACAGCTGATTGTAAATCCCTTGTGATCCTCTGCTGAGGATCACTACACAGTACAAAAATACAACAAAATCCTCAATACCGCTGCACGGGTGTGAGTCAGTGTCAGTGGTGCATTAGCCACCCAATCCTGGGTATGTTGCTTGTGATGGTGCCGGGACACGGTGGGAGCTCGTTGTGTACTAACTGTTGAAGGCCTGTGCTTCGGAAAGGTGTTTTGGTACTACTGTGTCTTTATAGCTGTTGAGTCCCCTCCGATAGCTCTTGAATTCTCATCCACGTCTGGCACTGTCTGCTCCTGCTGCCACGTGCACACATCAACTCTCTGCAAACCTTTACCGAATCTGGCAGCACTCAGGTTCGCGCAGATCTCACTCAACATGGCTGCCTCTCCCCCTTTTTAAAGTCTCCTCTCCCTTTTAGGCCGCGCTTATAGTGCTGGCGACGCGACGTCACCCGAACACAAATATATTGCCGCCGCGTGCGCTTATAGTGCACGCGACGGCGACAAACTACGGAGCGACGTCGCCGTCGCAAAAACCTGAAGCCAGCAAAATTTGATTTGTCAATTTTGAACAAATCAAATTGCCGGAAACCCGCGACACGGCCTTAGTCCCTCCTCTTCAACAGCCGTTATTATTGGCTGCTCTCATGTTCATCACAGTCACATGTCCAGACCACACTGGAGAGGAACTTGGAGAGGAACCTGCCAGGGGGCAGCGTGAGTGTGTGTGAGCTCATCACACAGGGGGCCGCATGAGTGTGAGTGAGCTCATCACACAGGGGGCCGCATGAGTGTGTGTGAGCTCATCACACAGGGGGCAGCGTGAGTATGTGTGAGCTCATCACACAGGGGGCCGCATGAGTGTGTGTGAGCTCATCACACAGGGGGCCGCATGAGTGTGTGTGAGCTCATCACACAGGGGGCCGCATGAGTGTGTGTGAGCTCATCACACAGGGGGCCGCATGAGTGTGAGCTCATCACACAGGGGGCCGCATGAGTGTGTGTGAGTTCATCACAAAGGGGGTTACATAATACAGAAAGCTTTTTGCATATTTAACAATTATACAACCTTCCAAATCAATAGCGTTTTCAAATGCATAGGGTGAGTAAAGTGAACATTTTTAAGGGGTTACTCAGTTTTTAAAAGGTTGAAAACTGCTGGATTAGTTCTACCTCTGGAAAGTTTTGTGAGGTAGGAATTCCAACCAATCAATATTAATTTTTTAGCACGCCGCGCCAACTACCCAGGGCTTTTCAATCGCAAATCAATATGCTGAGTGTTTCAGGTTAGTGACCCACTGATCTAATCTGCTCAAAAGACAATTGTAAACAAAAAGTAACAAACAGACACGCTAAGGTCTTTGTGCTAAGCGTCACATACCGGAATGGGACATTTGATAGCGACCAACTCCCCATCTGCGTGTAGCCACAGGGGGACCCTCCGCTGCCAGCTGCTTCAACGAGAAGGTAAGTATTCGGGTAGGGGGTTAGTTTTAGGGTAGGGGGGGTTAGTTTTAGGGTAGGGGGTTAGTTTCAGTTTTAGGGTAGGGGTTAGTTTTAGTGTAAGGGGGTTACTTTTAGGGTAGGGGTAGTTTTAGGGTGGGGATTAGTTTTAGAGTATGGTGTTAGTTTTAGATTTAGGGTAGGGGGTTAGTATTAGGGTAGGGGGTTCATTTTAATTTTAGGATAGGGTTAGTTTTAGGGCAAGGGGTTAGTTTTTAGGTAAGGGGGTTAGTTTTTAGGTAAGGGGGTTAGTTTTAAAGTAGAGTTTGTTTTAGGGTAAAGGATTAACTTTAGGGGTTTTACTGGTTGCGGTAAGGGCTAAGTGTAAAGGGATGCTTTAGGGTTGGGGTAACATTAATATTAGGGGTTAAGATTAGGGGGGTTTAGGGTAAGGGCTAAGGTTAGTGACTTACCTTAGCGGCAAAGCGGCCAGCACCTGAGTGACCCAGCGGTGAAGTGAGTCATAGCCAAGCGCCAGTGGTCAATTGGTCACGGCGAAACGGCTGGGTTCAAGTGTCCTAGACCGTCACTATTGGCTATCTTTAGTGCAAAATCATCTTGTGAAACTCAATTTCAATTGTACTTGTATCAACCTGAAAAAGTATTGGACGCAGTGCCAATGTTTCATTATATAGGTTAAAATGTTAGGTAAATGAGGAGGGGGGAGAGAGGAGGGGTCGAAGATTGAGGGATAGAGGAGGGGGGAAAAGTGAGGGAGAGAGGAGGGGGAGAGAGACGAGGGGGGGAAGAGAGGGAAAGAGGAGGGGGAAGAGTGAGATAGGGGGTGAAAGAGTGAGAGAGGGAGTGAAAGAGTGAGAGAGGGGGTGAAAGAGTGAGAGAGTGAGAGAGTGAGAGAGTGAGAGAGGGGGATGGAGAGGGAGAGGGAGGGGGAAAAAGAATGAGAGGGGGGGAGAGAGAGAGGGGAAGAGAGAGGAGAGAAGAAGACTGAGAGGGGAAGAGGGAGAGTGAGAGAGATGATAGGGGAGACTGAGGGGGAGAGGAAGGGGAAAGAGTGAGAGATAGGAGGGGGGAAAGTGAGAGAGGAGTGGGGAAGAGAGAGAGAGAGAGGGGATTTGGGAGAGAGATAGAGAGAGGAGGTGGAGAGTGAGAGAGGAGGGGAAGAGAGAGAGAGGAGGGTGGAGAGTGAGAGAGAGGAGGGGAAGAGAGAGAGAGGATGGTGGAGAGAGAGAGAGGAGGGGGCAGAGTGAGAAAGGGGGTGGGGAGTGAGAGCGCGAAAGGAGGGGAGAGAGTAAGGCTGAGATTACAGTCCGTGTGATGATGCTTGTACACACAGGCAGAATCCCTATGAGGGTGCCTCTAGTGTTGTCTTTACAAGTGACGGCCGGAGAGTAAGGCCTTGTCCAGGGTGGCGCTGAGCGGACGGGCGCGCTCACGCTGGCCGCGGTGAAACACATTGCGGCAATGTGTGTGGCCAGAGGCCAGCGTGAGCAAGCGCCTGAGCATGTGCGGTGCTTAGCTGCTTGCCAAGCAAGCAAATTTGAATTTGCCGCTTGCTTGCTTGATCAGCCTATGAGAGAGAGGAGGAGAGAGAGTGAGAGAGAGGAGGAGGACAAGAGTGAGAAAGAGAGGTGGGCAAGAGTGAAAGAGATAGAGGGGAGTGGAAAGAGTGAGAGACAGAGGGGAGTGGAAAGAGTGAGAGACAAAGGAAGAATGTGAGAGAGGATGGGGAGTTTAAGAGAAAGCGAGAGGAGACTCTGAGACGCTGACAGGTCTGCCAGGTGAAGACTCTAGACCTGGGCCACAGAAAGCTGATCCATATGAATGTGAGTGAAGGCTAAAGTGCGGATCTGAGCCTCGGCGTTCAGCTAGAACACTCTCACCTCCTTTCTGAGGCTGTGGCATCAGCTGCCCTGAGGTCTCTGTATGGGAGGACGGTCTCCTTTGTCTGTGGCAGACGGCCGAAAGTAAGTTATGCTATAGAAAAAGCAAACCGCATGAAAAGAGAGAACATGAAATCCTGGGTCCCAAGAGGGAAACAAACTTTATCACACTGAATAAAAGCTTTCTCTAAGGATCTGAAGGTTTTTTTTAAAATAAAAACATCTATCTGAAACATTGTAAAAGCAGGGGGGGGGGGTGTGGGGGAGCAGTTTCCAAAAAAAGCTTTAAGATAAAAAAAAAAAGATTGAATGCTAATAATAAGAGACTATAATTTATTGCTCAACACTATGTAATTAAGTATTTACAGAACGTGGCCTTTTTTCCTTGTTCATTTATGATGTAACAATGATGTAGCCCGAATCTGTATTTCTTCATTCACAATAAATATAGATCTTTTTATAAGAACATCTTTTTGTTAGCTGCAGCGAACACGCACATTCCTTTCAACAGAGAACGAAATTATTTTCTTGTCCGAATGAGGAATTTAACATGGAGTTTCCCAGCTCACGCTTATCCTTTGATATGTGCTTTTTATTTATGCTAACAGCTAAAACAATCAGTAAAACATTCATTTTTGGAGTACGGTTTGTGTGCGTGCTGAAAGGGCGATAGAACAAAGCCTAATACAGAAGTGAGTTCTGTTTCAAAGGATGGGATGATTTTGCTTTCTCAGAGGTCATACAAGGTCAGGCTCCACTGCATTCATTTCTCCAGGTCTCTTTGTTCCAAATAACGAACAAGGTCATTCGTTTTCATTTTCTTTCCTCTAATTGCGTTTGCATCTTATGAACATTGTAAACAGGTGGTGGAGACGCAGCAGAAATTGGCTGGAAGTTGTTCATAAAAATAATGTCCCACACATATAAAAACAAGTTCTGAGATAAATTGGTGGGCTACAATGTAGCAGCCTAGGCACCTGCACTAATCCAGACAAAGGACAATACAAGCTGCTTCTAAACAGTGCACATTGTAGTCTAGGTTTGTACGTTCAGTTCCAGATAGCGGGAATTTTTTTTTTAAACACCTAATCAATATTGATCAACTCCCTAAGAAATATTCAACCACCCTTAAAAGAAACCATTTACACTTAATTACTTCCTGTGCAAAAATAAATAAGTACTGTATACTGCATATATTCTTTCTAATTTCTTAGGGTCCATGTAATTTTCATCTAAATTAGTCATTCTTGTTGTTAATTTTTTTGTCTTTTGGCGATTAGTTTGAACAATTTACCTGTGCACATGGAAGACTTAAATAACAGTTGGATCACAAAAGAGATTAGGTAAAGGTCCCACAAAACTTTATAAAGAATTTGGTTACTCTGCAGACGTTGGGCGCTGAAAACAATTCTTTTAAAATACTTACGCTGATTGTTTTATTCTTTTCGCTGCCAGAGAACATTCTGCCAGGGAAACCTATAGCATATAACCTATAACATTCCACTGTCCCCTTTGTACTAGGAGAGACTGTCCCTTAGCACCTCTGAGGGAGCAGCAATGCATTTGCTTGGCAGTGCACACGTTTTTTATCTGATTCTTGCACGGGGCACTTAAATATTGTGTTGTTCAGTAACTAACCCTTTGAAGGTACAAACCAAAAATGAACATTCTGTAAACAATCTAACAATCTAATTAGCTTCCCTAAACTAATTAAAATGTGATAAAAGCAAAGATTTGGATTCTTTTATTTTTCTGAAATGTAATTACAAATTGCATTTCCTAGGGGCCTCTGAATGGGGGAGTGTTTGTCAATCAAGTGTTTTCTTTACCCTTAACCCATCCTCTCCTTATCACAGAGCTATTAAAGATAAGAGGACGGGGAGGGGGTCTTTAAATGTTAAAACACTTGTTGAACACACAGTAACATCAGACAAAAGGGAGCAGCCAAAGGAAATCAAACCCCTTCCCAAGTCTACGCTCATCTATTTACAAACTATTTTTTTTTAAATACTACTTATAGGTGAAAGGGGCACTAATCCCCCAAATGTGACCCCTTAAACATGTCACTGCCATTACTATATGTTGCTCCCTGGAGGGACTGACCACCTAAACATGTTAATGCTATTAATACACTTTGCTCTTAGGAGGGACTGACCCCTTAACCATGTCTTTGCCATTAGTACACTTTGCCCCTAGGAGGGATTGTCCTTTTAAAGCAGGCCTGCACAACATACGGCCCGTGGGCCGCATACGGCCCACCTGGCCTCTCTGTGCGGCCCGCGATGACTCCGGCCGGGCGCCAGTTAATTAATTAAATTTGAAAAAAAAGTTACAAAACATGGCGGCGATTCCCAACGGTCCCGGCGCGCATGCGCAGGGCCCACTCCCCCCCCTGCTCCCTCCCCCCCCGCTCGCAACGTGGGATGGAGGGGGAAGTAACAGCCTCCTGCGGGCCCGCTCCCCCCCTGCTCCCAACGTGGGATGGAGGGGGAAGTAACAGCCAGCTCCTCTTGCGGCTTGCTTCCCACCGCTTCCCTCCGCGGCCAGCTTCCCGCATCCCCCTGAGCTATCCTCCCGTGCCCCCCCTTCCCACACCACGAGCTCACCTCCCGCGCCCCCAAGCCCACCTCCCGTCCCGGGCAGCTGCCGCAGGGATATCGGGGGCAGGAGGGGAAAGCCTCCGGCTGCAAGCTGCACCAACCCGGTCAAGGTAAGTCACTGTCACCCACCCAGTCACTGTCACCCACTCACTGTCAAGCACCCAGTCACTGTCACCCACCCAGTCACTGTCACCCAGACACTGTCACCCAGTCACTGTCACCCAGTCACTGTCACCCAGTCACCCAGTCACTCTCACCCAGTCACTGTCACCCAGTCACCCAGTCACTGTCACCCAGTCACTGTCACCCAGTCACTGTCACCCAGTCACTGTCACCCAGTCACCCGGTCACCCAGTCACTGCCACCCAGTCACTGCCACCCAGTCACCCAGTCACTGCCACCCAGTCACTGCCACCCAGTCACCCAGTCACTGTCACCCAGTCACTGCCACCCAGTCACTGCCACCCAGTCACCCAGTCACTGTCACCCAGTCACTGCCACCCAGTCACCCAGTCACTGTCACCCAGTCACTGCCACCCAGTCACCCAGTCACTGTCACCCAGTCACTGCCACCCAGTCACCCAGTCACTGTCACCCAGTCACTGCCACCCAGTCACCCAGTCACTGCCACCCAGTCACCCAGTTACTGTCACCCACCCAGTCACTGTCACCCAGTCACTCTCACCCAGTCACTCTCACCCAGTCACTCTCACCCAGTCACTCTCACCCAGTCACTCTCACCCAGTCACTCTCACCCAGTCACTCTCACCCAGTCACTCTCACCCAGTCACTCTCACCCAGTCACCCAGTCACTGTCACCCTGTCACCCAGTCACTGTCACCCAGTCACCCAGTCACTGTCACCCAGTCACCCAGTCACTGTCACCCAGTCACTGTCACCCAGTCACTGTCACCCAGTCACTGCCACCCAGTCACCGAGTCACTGTCACCCAGTCACCCAGTCAATGTCACCCAGTCACTGTCACACAGTCACTGTCACCCAGTCAACCAGTCAACCAGTCACTGTCACCCAGTCACTGTCACCCAGTCACTGTCACCCAGTCACTGTCACCCAGTCACCGTCACCCAGTCAAAGTCACCCAGTCACTGTCACCCAGTCACCCAGTCAATGTCACCCAGTCCCTGTCACACAGTCACTGTCACCCAGTCACTGTCACCCAGTCACTGTCACCCAGTCACTGTCACCCAGTCACTGTCACCCAGTCACATCACCCAATCTCCCAGTCACTGTCACCCAGTCACCCAGTCACTGTCACCCAGTCACCCAGTCACTGTCACCCAATCACCCTGTCACTGTCATCCAGTCACTGTCACCCAGTCACCCAGTCACTGCCATCCAGTCACTGTCACCCTGTCACCCAGTCACTGTCACCAAGTCACTGTCACCCAGTCACTGTCACCCAGTCACCCAGTCACTGTCACCCAGTCACCCAATCACTGTCACCCAGTCACCCAGTCACTGTCACCCAGTCACCCAGTCAATGTCACCCAGTCACTGTCACCCAGTCACCTAGTCACTGTCATCCAGTCACTGTCACCCAGTCACTGTCACCCAGTCACTGTCACCCAGTCACTGTCACCCAGTCACTGTCACCCAGTCACCCAGTCACTGTCACCCGGTCGCCCAGTCACTGTCACCCGGTCACCCAGTCACTGTCACCCGGTCAACCAGTCACTGTCACCCAGTCACTATCACCCAGTCACCCAGTCACTGTCACCCAGTCACTATCACCCAGTCACCCAGTCACTGTCACCCAGTCACTGTCACCCAGTCACCCAGTCACTCTCACCCAGTCACTGTCACCCAGTCACTGTCACCCAGTCACCCAGTCACTGTCACCCAGTCACTGTCACCCAGTCACTGTCACCCAGTCCCTGTCACCCAGTCACCCAGTCACTTTCACCCAGTCACTGTCACCCAGTCAACCAGTCACTGTCACCCAGTCAATGTCACCCAGTCAATGTCACCCAGTCACTGTCACCCAGTCACTGTCACCCAGTCACTGTCACCCAGTCACTGTCACCCAGTCACTGTCACCCAGTCACTGTCACCCAGTCACTATCACCCAGTCACCCAGTCACTGTCACCCAGTCACTATCACCCAGTCACCCAGTCACTGTCACCCAGTCACTGTCACCCAGTCACCCAGTCACTCTCACCCAGTCACTGTCACCCAGTCACTGTCACCCAGTCACCCAGTCACTGTCACCCAGTCACTGTCACCCAGTCACTGTCACCCAGTCACTGTCACCCAGTCACTGTCACCCAGTCCCTGTCACCCAGTCACCCAGTCACTTTCACCCAGTCACTGTCACCCAGTCAACCAGTCACTGTCAACCAGTCACTGTCACCCAGTCAATGTCACCCAGTCACTGTCACCCAGTCACTGTCACCCAGTCACTGTCACCCAGTCACTGTCACCCAGTCACCCAGTCACTGTCACCCAGTCACTGTCACCCAGTCACTGTCACCCAGTCACTGTCACCCTGTCACCAAGTCATCGTCACCAAGTCATCGTCACCCAGTCACTGTCACCCAGTCACTGTCACACAGTCACTGTCACCCAGTCACCCAGTCACTGTCACCCAGTCACTGTCACCCAGTCACTGTCACCCAGTCACCCAGTCACTGTCACCCAGTCACTGTCACCCAGTCACCCAGTCACTGTCACCCAGTCACTGTCACCCAGTCACCCAGTCACGTCACCCAATCACCCAGTCACTGTCACCCAGTCACCCAGTCACTGTCACCCAGTCACCCAGTCACCCAGTCACCCAGTCACTGTCACCCAGTCACTGTCATCCAGTCACTGTCACCCAGTCACCCAGTCACTATCACCCAGTTACACAGTCACTGTCACCCAGTCACCAAGTCACTGTCACCCAGTCACTGTCACCTAGTCACCCAATCACTGTCACCCAGTCACTGTCACCCAGTCACCCAGTCACTGTCACCCAGTCACCTAGTCACTGTCACCTAGACACTGTCACCCAGTCACTGTCACCCAGTCACTGTCACCCAGTCACTGTCACCCAGTCACTGTCACCCAGTCACTGTCACCCAGTCACTGTCACCCAGTCACTGTCACCCAGTCACTGTCACCCGGTCGCCCAGTCACTATCACCCAATCACCCAGTCACTGTCACCCAGTCACTGTTACCCAGTCACTGTCACCCAGTCACCCAGTCACTGTCACCCAGTCACTGTCACCCAGTCACTGTCACCCAGTCACTGTCACCCAGTCACTGTCACCCAGTGACCGTCACCCAGTCACCCTCCGCCATTCACCCACCTATCGCCATTCACCCACCCACCATCATCCACCCACCCACTCACCCACTCACCCACCCAGGCAGGCAGTCACATGTCTTTTATTGAAAATATAAAAATAAACAGATTGCATTGTAATGATTTTTTTCTGTATCACAATAAGAAAACACTTAAGTAAAAGTTGCGCACTAAAGATATTTTTTCGTGGTAGGTGCGCTATGGGTTTGGGGGGTGGGGCCCTGCTTCTTTCATTTGTCCCGGGCCCCATGATTTCTGTTGGCGGCCCTGTGGGTGATGTGAGGTGCAGGGGGGAGGGTGATGGGTGATTGGAAGTGCAGGGGTGTGATTGGAGGTGCAGGGGGGGCGGTCATTGGAGGTGCAAGGGGGGGTCATTGGAGGTGCATGGGGGGTGATTTGAGGTGCATGGGGGTGATTTGAGGTACAAGGGGGGTGATTTGAGGTGCAAGGGGGGAGATTTGAGGTGCATGGGGGGTGATTTGAGGTACAAGGGTGGGGGGTGATTTGAGGTGCAAGTGAAGTGATTTGAGGTGTGGGGGGGTCATTGGAGGTGCATGGGGGGTGATTTGAGGTTTATGGGGGTGATTTGAGGTTTATGGGGGTGATTTGTGGTGCATGGGGGGTGATTTGAGGTTTATGGCGGTGATTTGAGGTGTATGGGGGTGATTTGAGGTGCATGGGGGGTTATTTGAGGTGCAAGGGGGGTGATTTAAGGTGCAAGGGGGGAGAGTGATGTGAGGTGCGGGGGGGGAGTGATGTGAGGTGCAACGAGGGAGAGCGATATGAGGTGCAAGGGGGGAGAGCGATGTGAGGTGCAAGGGGAGAAAGCGATGTGAGGTGCAAGGGGGGTGGGATGTGTGTGCTGTGCAGGGGGGTATTGTGTGTTTGATGTGGAGGTGGAGTATTATGTGTGGGGGTGAGGGGGAGAGATGGGGGTATGAGAGATAGATGGGGAGTATCGCAAAGGTTGATAGTGAGGGGTTCTGGGGGAGATATGAGGATGATAATGAGGGGTGCTGGGGGAGATATGAGGATGAGGTGCTGGAGGAGAGATGATGATGATGATGGTGATGATGATGATTTTACCCGTGCGGCCCAATTTTTTTTTCCTTGGAGCAGTTCGGCCCTTCTCACTTTACGAGTTGTGCAGGCCTGCTTTAAAGCTGCAGTTCAGTCAATATCCTGCATGTGTGTTTTTTTTAATAAATCAGTTCTGTAGTAAGAAAAAATACTTTTAGCATTTTCTGTTTTAAAAACAACAACTTTGAAAGACCAATTTTCTTGTATTCTATTTTAACAGCCATTTGCTAAGGCACTGCCCCTTCATGTCCTGTCACAAGCCCTGGCACACCCCTTTGTCAGCCCTGCCCTCCCTCTAGCACATGTCAGTGCAGGAGTGCTCATGAATATTCATGAGCTTCCACTGAGAGACAGAAGCAGAAGAAAAACAGATCCCTTCACTAATTATGTCACCAAATTTCGCCTATCAATACATAGAGAACGAAGTGACCTGCAGCTATACAGTTCTTTAGGTAATTAGAGATTGCACACATGAAACTATTGAAGTAAAAAAATTAATTAAAAAAAAAAAAAGACTGAACTGCAGCTTTAAAGCATTTGAAAAATATATGCACGTGCAGTTATGTAAACTGTTATACACCTAAAAATACCTCTGTAATTTGCATTGACTTTAAAGAAGTGTGTGAAATGTATTCTGGTGAGATTAGTGTAGCTGCCAACACATTTTATTTAATGAGCAAGGGGTTTGAATATCCTATTATTAAGTGATTGATTCAATTGTTACAGTACTTTGCCTACATACACCAAAATGTGCACACACTTTATACTTCCCTTACCCGCCCACCAACTGCACCATGGAATAATACAATTGATGAAGAGAAAGGCTAAATGAGATAAGAAAACAAAGGTTTACTAGAGAAATTCACCCGTGATGTGTATTGTGAAGTTTGTAGATAAAGTATGAAATACATTTATTTCTTTGCTTTATTATTCTTATCTTAACATTTCCAACACAATGTATATTAAAACCTTCAACAATTGTAGAATACATTGCAGAATGAAATTCTGCCCGCCCCCAGTTAGAAGAAAAAGTGAGGGGCTATTAAATATAATCCCTCAAAAGAAATAAAATGTAACATTATCTTACAGTATGGTTAAAGCACCTATCACTAACCACGTTCAAACAGGTGAGTGGGGTATATTCCCAGTAAAGATTAACTCTGTCTTTGTTCAATGTCACTTAATTATTATTAAACACATAAGGCCTCAATATAGTAGCTTCGATAATCAAGTCATTGAGGATTTTGAGCAGGTATTGCAAAATGTTGCTAGGTAGCTATTCAGAATGCCTCGATGAGTTGGTTAAATCAAAGCATATTTTTGGGCGATTTCTCACTCCTGGCCAAACATATCGCATCGGGAGCAGCAAAACATCTGCAAATCAATTTTTTAAGAAATCACGCCATTCCATTAGCTCCAATTAGATCATCGGAGCTCTGGAATAGCGGGTTTATCAAAGATTCATCTCACCAGCCCAAGGGTGGCGAGATGGGATCTGCGAGCAGGACTTTGAAGGGAAAAAAATGCATTTTTCCTGCATTGGATTGATGCTGGGGCTCTCCGGAGCTGATACACATTAATATCAGCACCGGAGACCACTGGCATGAATCCCATGCAATAAAAATGCATTTACAGGCAGCTTCATTATCTTAGCAGCTAACCGCTAAGGCAATGAAGGGGTTAACTACCAGTACCATGTTTATTGTGGGGTAGCGGGGGTGGGTGAAGGTGGTATTTGGCCCATGGTGGGTGTTTAGGCCTTGCGGGGGGGGGTTGCTGGAGGAGTTAACCCCTTCATTGCATTAGTTAATACCGCTAAAGTAATAAAGGGGTTAACACCCCCACTACTCACCCAGTAGGTACAAACACCCAACGCGGCCCAAATACCACCTTCACCCATCCACACTACCCACAATAAACATTAAAAACACAACAACCTTAATACCCACCTCCTCTACCCCCAACAAACCCCCATCACCCCCAACACATACAGTATTGGGCAACAGTATTACTATTATCCAGATATGGATAATAGTGCATTTGCCCATTCAAAATAAAACAATATACAGCAGCATAAAGTAAATACAACTTCTACTTACCCCTGCAAGGGTGAAGGCCATCCTCATCATCATTCTCCACATCCATGTCTTCCGTTGGCAGGAACACAACAAGAAAAAATACAATCTAATGTCCCCTAACCCCTTAATCACCTTATCGGTTAGTATCCGCTCTAGTAATTAAGGGGTTAACCCCCCTCCCCCGCTACCAACCCGGGCGGCCTCAACACCCACCCCAGCACAAGTACCCACACCCTCTACCCATTGATTGGCACAGTGGTACATCATGCCCATATAATATGGGCATGATAAGCCACTTTAGCACTCAATGGGCAACATTTAAAAAAAATCAACAGGCCCTATAATACACAACAATAAAAGAAATGTAACAATTAAATTAAATGCCTAAACAATCCAAAATTTTAATTAGAAAAACCCTACAAATACATAACAATTAACTCCAAACAATAAACAGAAATAAAAAACATAACCATTAATGGAAATGCATTGGCCATCACTGTATTTATCTATACCCTAGAGGGGCATCGATACATTTATTAGCATTCAATGGGCAAGCAAAAACATAAAAATGAAAAAATACAATAAAAAACCCTGAAAAATTTAAATTACATACATTCAATATTTATCTTACCTTTAGAAGTCTTCGCCCTCTGAACCCCGGCGTATCAGGAAGCTCTCGACCAAAGACGGCATCATCCGACATCCTCGGCGATGCTCCGTTGTCAGGTAAATATCGGTGAGCGAAAGGTGGTGTTTGTGCCTTATTTATAGCCTAGGTATTTAACGAATCAAGGCAATTTTAGAGAATAATGCAAATGAGCACATTCGGCAAAATTGCAATGCGCATTGATATAATGTTTGACAAATCATTCGCGAACTCCAACAAGGCTGAAAAAGGGCACTGTAGGCAATGCATGCAGAGGTAACGACAGGAGACTTGCGTTTGGAAAAGTAAACATAGGCTTTTATAAAGCCATGGTTCAGCAACACAAAATACAGTTTTTCCTCAGTCAAAGTTCAGCAACACAAAATACGGCTCATTCCCATGCCCCTGAGAATTCCACCTTTAAATTCCAAAAAGGGCTATCTGTCGCCCATATAAATATCCGGAGCCTGCTGTCCAAACTGGACGAACTAAGGGCATGGTGCCTTATGCATAAACCCAAAGTCATCGTTCTTACAGAAACATGGCTAACCCATAAAACCCCTGATGCAAATATCACCATTCAGGGATACTCCATTTTTAGGAGAGATAGGTCCAAGAGAGGAGGAGGGGTGTTATTTTATATTGCAGACACATTACAATATACACTGTTAAATTGCCCCCCAAGCCCACCCTCTTTTGAAATTCTAGTTGGCAAAATCTGCCTCCCCTTTTCTAAGCCCATCTTGCTCGCTGGCATCTACCGCCCCCCTAAAGCCCCTCTACAATCCCTGGCTGATATCACCCAGTTCCTTGGCTCCATTTCCTCTCTGAACGGGAAGAGTGAGATGCCAGTTCATGGGGATTTCAACTTCAACTGGCTTGACCCTGAAAACCATAAAATCCAGATACAACTCAAGTCACTTAACCTTTCACAACTCATTTCCCAACCCACACGGACAAACCTGAAATCGCATAACCATTCCTTGCTAGACTGGATTCTCTCCTCAAACCCCAGCAGAATCCAATCGTCTGGCATCCTTCCTGACATTTTCAGTGACCATGCAATAGTGTACTGTGTAAGGAAAATTAAAACACCCCATTCAAACCCTAAAGTTCTCCTCACTAGAACATTTAAAAACTTTAACCCACAACAGTTTCTGGATGACCTTAACAACTGCCCATGGCACAGAATCGATTAAATTCCCGACCCTGATTCTGCGCTCGACTATTTCCAATCCGAGTTCTTAAACTCTGCGATACCAATGCTCCACTATGCAAAATAAGGGTACGGGGGCCCATCTTCCATGGGTTACATCTGACCTTATTGCACTCTACCAGCTCAGGGATACCTTGTGGAAAAGCTACAAAGTAACTGGCACTACCAAGGAACTCAATCACTACAGATGCCTGCGGAACATGTGCACAAGGCAAACAAGGCACGCAAAAGCACAATATTACACTGACAATCTCCACCAAAATACATCAAACCCAGCTAACTTCTGGAAGGTTATCAACAATATATTCCAGCCTCCTAACCATCAACAACCAAGTAATATCACTAAGGGGGATATTACTCTGACAAACCCCACTGACATTGCAAATTCATTCAATGATTACTTTGTGGGGTGTGCCACTAACTTATTAGCAAAATGCAGCCCAAACCACAAACCTGAATCTCATCCTGGGACTGCCCACATAGCCCCACCCCCTCCCAACACTGCCCACAATTTTCAATTTGGCCCAGTATCTAAAGAGGAGATTACACAAGCACTCCTCAAACTAAAACTAAGCAGCCAATGTGGACCCGACTTACTACAATCTAGGTTCCTACGACTTGGTGCCCCAGCCATTGCCAAACCAATTGCTTCCATAGTCAACTCTATCCTGTCTGCAGGCCATATCCCTAAGACCTGGAAAACTGCCAGAGTTGTCCCAATCTTCAAAAGTGGGGACAAAACATTGTCTCAAACTACAGACCAATCTCACTTTTCCCAATTCTATCCAAAGTCATGGAAAAATGTGTCCACTCCCAATTAAGCGATTACTACAGTATACCAAGACAAATTTCCCTAGCCAATTCCAATCTGGCTTTCGTCCCAAACACTCCACCATAACTATCCTGCTAAAAGTTTGCAATGAAATCCAGTGTGGAATGGAACGGGGACAACTCACTGGTGCAGTATTCCTAGATTTTGCAAAGGCTTTTGATACAGTTGATCATGCTATCCTGCTTAACAAACTCCAGAGCTCTGGAATAGGGAAGCATGCTTTACACTGGTTTCAGTCCTACCTATCAGGAAGATCCCAACATGTGTCCATCTCAGGCTCTAACTCCAACCCCCTGGATATCACCTGTGGTGTCCCGCAAGGCTCTGTTCTGGGGCCCCTACTCTTCTCAGTGTTCATTAATGATCTTCCCACAGCTTGTAAGGAAGCCTCAATACACATGTATGCAGATGACACAATCCTATATGCACACAGCCATAGCCTCTCTGACCTTCAACACATACTTCAGTCTGACTTTTTGAGACTCAAAAACTGGATTTCCCAAAACAAACTGTTTTTAAACACTGACAAGACTGTAACAATGGTGTTTGGGACCAAGACTACATTTTTAAAGCTTCCAGCGACTGAGCTCCAGATTAGAACCAACGCTAACACCACCCTAACCCCTGTCACTAGTTTTAAATACCTGGGCTTATGGTTTGACTCCCACTTAACATTCGGAATGCACATTGATACCCTGACAACCAAGACCTATGCCAAACTAGGGGTACTTTACAGGAACAAATCCTCCCTAAGTATACTGGTCAGAAAGCGTATCGCACAGCAGATGCTAATGCCAATTATTGACTATGGAGACATAGTATATGGCACGGCACCTCAAACCCACCTTAGCAAACTTGACACCCTCTACAATTCAATTTGTCATTTTGTTCTCCAATGCAACTACAACACACATCACTGCGAAATGCTCAAAGAACTAGATTGGTCATCACTAGAGTCTAGGCGCAAAGTTCACCTTTCCTGTCTTGCCTTTAAATTCTTTATGGGCAAGCTACCCAGCTATCTGAACAAGCTCCTCACCCCTACCACATGCAGCACTTATCACCTGAGATCAGACTCCAAAAGACAGTTAATGGTCCCAAGGCTCAACAAAGTATCCGGCCGTTCCTCCTTCTCTTTCTGTGCACCCCAAAACTGGAACAACCTACCAGAGACTCTCACATCCACCACCAGTCTAAATTATTTCAAATCTAAGGCTGTCTCACATTTTAATCTGGTCTGTAACTGTTTCATTCGCCCATAATATATATTTTCTTTAACTGTGCACGCAATGTCTTGTATATAATGTATACCCTGTTCATTTATGTAACTGTATTTGTAACCATGTATTATTTGTCCTAACTCTGTGCCCAGGACATACTTGAAAACGAGAGGTAACTCTCAATGTATTACTTCCTGGTAAAATATTTTATAAATAAATAAATAACACGTAAAAGTCCATATACATAATATAATACAGGAACACACTTCAGACCTAGGGCCTCATGCAGTAAAGGCCGGAAAAAAAATCGCCATGATTTTTAAATCGCCATTTTTGGCAGCATTGCTATCATGGTATTCAGAAATGCCCGAATACCAGTGATAGCAACATTTGTAGAAATGGCGAGTAGCCGGTGGTGATAGGATCTGCCCTCCGAAAAAATCTTACCTTGTGCAAATCTCGCCAGGAATTTTTTATTTTTCCATTTCAATTTTAATAATAGTGTAGAGGAGCAGGGGGTCTCAGGAGCAGAACCGCGTTGGTTTCAGGTCCAGGCACCCCCTGCTTCCCGAGATACAGGCCCAGTTATGGGGTGCCGGTATCTCCTATGCTTTGGATTCCCATGGTCACGTGACGCGGGACATTTATATGCCTAGGAGATACCGGCACCCCATAATGGGGTCTGTGTCTCTGGAAGCAGGAGGTCCCAAGACCTCAAATCAATGCGGTTCAGCTCCAGAGACCCCCTGCTCATCTACACTAGTATTAAAACACAAATTGAAACAATTTAAAAATTCATTACAATAGCGGCTATCTGCTATTGTAATGAAGCTGCTTTAATGTAATTTTTATTAATAGTGTGCGGGAGCGGGGGGTCTCCTGAGCTGAAGTGCTTTGATTTCAGCCTCGAGGACCCCCTGCTTCCCGAGTTACTGGCCCTGGTATTTAAATCCCATGGTTATTTCACGCGGACGCTTTCAAAATGGCGGCGGTACTGCACCCAATGCTCCATACCAGGGCCTGTAACTCGGGAATCAGCAGGTAACTGAGATTGAAATCAAAGCAGTTCAGTTCAGGAGACCCACTTCTTACCGAGTTACAGGCCCTGGTACGGGGCATCGGGTGCTGGTACAGCCACCAATTTTAAAGGGTTAACGTGACGTAACAGTGTGATTAAAATACTATGGCCTGTAACACGGGAAGCTCGGGGTCCCCAAGGCTGAAATCAAAGCAGTTCAGCTCAGGAGACCCCCTGCTCTCACACACTATTAATAAAAATTACATTAAAAGCAGCTTCATTACCATAGCGGCTAACCGCTAAAGCAATGAAGAAGTTAAACATCCGTGCCAGGCTTATTGTGGGTAGTGGGGGTGGGTGAAGGTGGTATTTGACCCTTGGTGGGTGTTTAGGCCTTGCGGGGGGTTGTGGGTGGACTTAACCCCTTTATTACCTTAGCAATTAATACCGCTAAGGTAATGAAGGGGTTAACCCCTCCCACTACCTAGACGGTAGGCCTAAACACCCTTCCTTGGGGCTAATACTCCCCTCACCCACCCCGCTACCCACAATACAAAAAAAACCACACACACACACACAACAGGCCTACTACCCACCTCCTAGGCCCCAAATAAACCATTACAATTAAGTAATAATCCCAGAAGAACAGGGCATTACTGCCCAATAATGCCCTGGCAGGAAGAGTTGAAGGCCCGAGGCGAAGCAGAGGGACTTTAACCCAGCCAAGGCATTATTGACCAGTAATGCCCTGTTCTGAGGGGATTATTACTATTTTAGGCGAAATGTAGGCTTTTTTCATAAATAATAGACACTTTTGTATAGTTAAATAGAATTTTTTATTAAAATAAAATGGTAAATACATGAAACCATCTCTATATACGCTTACACTGCAGATATCTATATCCACACACTGCCGCCCCCTCTGTGTACAGACACACACACACACACGCAGCACCTCTACAGACACACACAGCAGCACAACACACACAAACTGCTGCCACACACACACACACACACACACCACACACAGCACAGCACCTCTACACACACAGCAGCTCTACACACACCTCACATACAAACACACACTGGAGTTCTAGACACACAACACAGCACTTCCTCTACACTCACAACACAGCACCACTGCACACACACACACACACACACACACACACACACACACACACACACACACACACACACACACACACACACACACACACACACACACACACACACACACAGCAGCTCAACACACACACAAACTGCTGCCACACACACACACACACACACACACACACACACACACACACAGTAGCTCTATACACACACAAACTGCTGCTACACATACAACAGCACAACACACACACACTGCAGCCACAATGAAAAATGCAGCCACTTACTAAACTTAGCACTCTCCCCCCCCACCTCTACACACAACACAGCACCTACACACACACACACACACACACACACACACACACACACACACACACACACACACACACACACACACACACACACACACAACACTGCACCTCTATACACAACACAGCACCTCTACACACACACAACATACACACACACACAACACTGACCTCTATACACAGCACCTCTACACACAACACAGCACCTCTACACACACACACACACACACACACACACACACAAGCTGCTGCTACACACACATGCTACACCCATAAACACTGCTGCTGACATTGACACACACACACTGGATCTCTATACACACACACACAAACACACACCGCACCTCTACACAGATATACAACACAACATGTTACAGAACCCTTCCTATTCCTCCCTCTCTTGCTTTTCCCTCCTTTGAAGCTCACACTCTCCAGATTTTCTCTCCTCTCCATGTTCATGTGGCGGTCATCTATCGCCCACCTACCTCTACTCATCCCCCTTCTGCCTTTCTCTCTCACTTTGAATCCTGGCTCTCTTTCTTCCTCTCCTCAGACTCCACAGTTCTTCTCCTTGGGGACTTCAATTGCCACATTGATGACCCCTCTCTCCCTTGGGCTTCCCGCTTTCTTTCTGTAACCTCTTCTTTTGGCCTTCAACAGTGGACTGCAGCCAGCACCCACAAGGATGGCCACTACTTAGACCTGGTTTTCACTAAGAACTTCACTCTCTCCGATTTCTCCATTTCCCCTTTTCCTCTCTCTGACCATTACCTCATCTCATTCTCTCTCTCTCTCTTCTCCCCTTCTCCACCTCCATCTACACCCCGGTTCTGCAGAAACCTGCGCTCTATTCACTTACCTGACTTTGAGTCCACTTTACGCTCCTCCCTCTCCTCTCTCAGCTCTGCTACAGACCCCGACAACCTGGTCAGGAACTACAACTCTGTCTTGTCCTCCTCTCTCGATCTACATGCCCCACTTTCTCTCTGCCGCACTCGCCCTTCTAACCCTAGACCCTGGCTAAATTCCCACACACGCATGCTGCGTTCCTCCACTCGTTCCTCTGAACGCCTCTGGAGGAAGTCTCACACTCTTGCAGACTTCCTTCACTACAAATTTATGCTATCCTGTTTCAACTCTGCCGTCTCGCAAGCTAAACAAACCTACCTTTCTGCCCTAATCAACATGCACAAGTCTAACCCACACCGACTGTTCTCTGTCTTTGTTACTCTACTCAAACCACCCTCAGCTGCCTCTCCTTCCTCCATCTCCGCTCAGGACTTTGCTGACTATTTTAAGGAAAAGGTGGAATCCATACGTCAGAACATCCCCTCTGTTTCTTCTTCCCATCCTACACCTCTTCCTAACTCTACTCCTGTCTTCCTTGACTCTTTTTCCACTGTCTCAGAGGAGGATGTGTCGCTGTTGATCGCCTCTTCTCCCTCTACCACTTGCTCTCTTGACCCCATTCCCTCCCATCTCCTAAAACCTCTTGCTCCTTCTATAATCCCTACGCTCACACATATTTTTAACTCCTCCCTCTGCTCTGGAACCTTTCCATCCTCCTTCAAACATGCAACAGTCATACCATTACTCAAAAACAGCAAGCTTGACCCTACCTGTCTTTCTAACTATCGACCTGTCTCCCTCCTGCCTTTTGCCTCTAAACTCCTTGAACGTCTTGTATCCTCTCGCTTGCTCCATTTTCTCAATACATATTCTCTCCTAGACCCTCTACAATCTGGCTTCCGCACTGCTCACTCCACGGAAACAGCCCTCACTAAAATAACTGACGACCTCCATGCTGACAAAGAGAGAGGTCATTACACTCTGCTCATATTACTCGACCTCTCTGCAGCATTTGATACTGTGGATCACCCTCTTCTCTTTCACATTCTCCATACTCTTGGTATTCGGAACAAAGCTCTATCCTGGATCTCATCCTACCTCTCCCATCGTACTTTCAGTGTCTCTTCTGCTAACACCAGAGGTCTGTGGGGGTACCCCAGGGCTCTGTCCTGAGACCTCTTCTCTTTTCTCTGAACACACTCTCTCTAGGTGACCTAATAACATCTTTTGGGTTTAAATATCACCTCTATGCTGATGACACACAAATATACTTTTCAACACCCGACCTTACACCTGCTATACAGACCAAAGTTTCTGAATTTCTCTCTGCTATATCATCCTGGATGGCCCTCCGTCGCCTTAAACTCAACATGGCTAAAACAGAGCTCCTCATACTTCCTCCCAGACCTGGCCCTACTACCTCCTTCCACATTACTGTTGGAACTACGATCATTCACCCAGTAGCCCAAGCACGCTGCCTAGGGGTCACACTCGACTCCTCTCTCACATTCGCCCCTCACATTCAAAACATTTCTAAAACTTGTCGCTTTTTCCTCCGCAAATAACAAAGATACGCCCTTTCCTCTGTTGCTCGACTGCTAAAACTCTGACTCAGGCCCTCATTCTCTCCCGTCTTGATTACTGTAACCTCCTGCTGTCCAGCCTTCCTGCCTCTCACCTGTCTCCCCTACAATCTATCCTAAATGCTGCTGCCAGAATCACTCTACTCTTTCCTAGATCTGTCTCAGCATCTCCCCTCCTGAAATCCCTCTCCTGGCTTCCAATCAAATCCCGCATCTCACACTCCATTCTTCTCCTCACTTTTAAAGCTTTACACTCTTCTGCCCCTCCTTACATCTCAGCCCTAATTTCTCGCTATGCACCATCCCGACTCTTGCGTTCTGCTCAAGGATGTCTTCTTTCTACCCCCTTTGTATCTAAAGCCCTCTCCCGCCTTAAACCTTTTTCACTGACTGCCCCACACCTCTGGAATGCCCTTCCCATCAGTACCCGACTAGCACCCTCTCTATCCACCTTTAAGACCCACCTTAAGACACACTTGCTTAAAGAAGCATACGAATAGCACTGTGAATATTCTGAACACATGATACATAAAGCTTGGCCCCCTGCAGACGCACTTACCAGAACTCCCTCCTACTGTCTCTGTACGTTCTCCCTACCTACCAATTAGATTGTAAGCTCCTCGGGGCAGGGACTCCTCTTCCTTAATGTTATGTTTATGTCTAAAGCACTTATTCCCATGATCTGTTATTTATATTATCTGTTATTTATTCGATTACCACATGTATTACTACTGTGAAGCTCTATTTACATTAATGGCGCTATATAAATAAAGACATACAATACAATACAATACAATAAACAGCACAGCACACACACACTGCTACTGACACACTCACACACAAACTGCAGCCACAAAGAAACTGCAGACAGCCACTTACTTCTTTGCAGACTAAGGGCTGGACCCCACTGGCTATTGCAGCTCCCGCTGTGGCGGACGCTGTAGGGACGAGAGCCCTCCCCTCAATGGCGCCGGGCCAGCTGCGAGGGGGGGCCGCAGTGCTGTGGCGCGAGTTGCTCCTGCTGTCAATAGAATTGAGAGCAGGACTCGCTACGGAGCGCTAAGCCACGCCCCCCGGCCGTTCAGCCAATGAGGGCGAACCTGCCGGGTGACGTCATGGCCGTGCCCCCGTCACTCCCTCGCCCCCCTGTTTTTATTCCTTCACCATTTCTTGCTATAGTGGGAAATCATGCCCATATTATATGAGCATGATGTACCCACTGTACCAATGAATGGGTGAAGGGTGGGTATAGTGGGTCCGGGGTGGGGGGTTAGGCCTCCCGGGTGGGTAGCGGGGCAGGGTGGGTTAACCCCTTATTTACTATAGCGGTTATTAACCACTAAGGCGATTAAGGGACTAGGGGCCATTAGATTGTATTTATATGTATTCTTGCAGACATCGGAAGACATGGCCCTGCAGTAAACTGACGAGGGGTAAGTAGAACTGTTTTTATTTTGCTAGGGGTAAATAGAACTGTTTTTATTTACTTTATTTATGCTGCATGGCTAATGTTGTGTTTAATAATGGGCAAATAATCTATTATCCATATCTGGATAATAGTTATTTTGCCCACTACTGTACTGTATGTGTTTGGGGGGGAGGGGGAAGCTGTATTGATTTAAATGTAGGCCATGTTATTTTAAATACAGTATTGGTATTGCAGGCCAGCAGGGACCCATGGGGTCCACCTGAGGACCCTCCAGACACCCGTGGGAACCACTCGAGGGCCCCCAGACATATGGGAACCGAGGGCCCCCAGACACCCATGGGGATAACCCGGGGATCTCCAGACATCCGTGGGGACACCCGTGGGCCCCACAGCTGTGGGGAACCTGGGGACCAATGGGGACCACCCGAGACACCCATGGGGACACCCGTGGACCCCATTGGGGCCTGCAGACACCCACAGGGACCACCTGGAGGCCCACAGAGCCTAGCAGGGACCACCCGAAGGCCCCCAGACACCCATGGGTACACCCGGGGTGCACTCTGGGACCTGCTGACACCCGTCAGAACCACCCCGTCGGCCTGGGGTATTAATTGTGTGTGTAAAAAAATAAATCATGGTTTTACAGTAGGTGGGGGCATGGGGGGTGGGTTGTGTATTGGTTTTTATTAGTATAACAGGGTATGTCCAGCTGTACCTGTTTCTCTCCAAATAGTGTATCTGCTATTTAAGCCATGTTAAGATCCAGGCATTAGCAGGTTAATCTGTGGGCCATTGACCCCCCTTCTGCTTCCCCAGAAAGTGAAGGAAGGTCTGTGGTGACTCATGGCCTGTGTACAGCCTCTTGTAGATGGGTACAGTCCATGAGCCCGCCCCTACAAGAAGTTTCTAGGGGAGTAGCCAAAGTTAGTGAGCAGTTCCTCTGAGCTCCTTCTGGAGTGAGGAGGGAGAGGAGTCTTCCTCTCCACCTTGGAGTGCGAGGATTTGTGCTTGCCACCTGCTTCTCCTGGAGTAAGGAGGGTGAGAGTATCCCTCTCTGAGCCCCGGCTATTGTGAAGGAGGATGAGCGAGGCGGAAGCTGTGAGTCTTCCCCATGGCGGGGTAAGCTTGCTCATATTGGGCTGGCTAGCCTAATGACCACCTGGAGCAGAGTAATAGAGAAGAAAATGCACTGTCTAGAAGTCCTGGGACGAGTGGAGTATGATATGCTGCTAACAGAGCGGATGAAGACTGCCTGTAATAAAATCTCCTTCAAGAAACCTCTGCCTAAGGTGTCAGTTCCTGGGCTGGAGGGAGGAAGTAGTGTAGTGATGGGGGCTGACACCCACAATTCGTAGGATCCATCACTGCTGGAGGCGCTGACACCATTGTGAAGAACCCAGAGTCCTGTGCGAGCCCGTCATGTCTCCTAACATCCTGCAGACAGCTCAGACCTCCTGCGAACCAACAGGTAGAGCACCATACCAGCGAGGTTATGCGCCCACTCCAATGCACTGGTCCCTAAGTGAGGTTGGTGGGGGTGGCACGTGTTACATTTGGAGGTGCTGCTGAGATGACAGGACAGGCTTTTAGCAAGCAGGCAGGCAGCAGAAGAAAGCAGCAAGGGACCAGGCCCTAAGGCTACAGCAGAGACCTTGGGCACCCAGCCAAGTTAAGGAAGGGGGGTGTCTCTCTCTGAAGCAGCACCAGGCATGGGATCAGCCCAGATCATTGCCAAAAAAAGACTGTGTTGGGGCGTACCCTGAGGGCAAGATACCAGGGCACGTGAATACCCTTCACCAACGCACATAGTTCTATAGTTGGGGCGTACCCTGAGGCTACACCAGGGAACGTGGAAACCTTTCTCCAGCAGTTTGTGTACATGTTTGTGGGTCTTTGTATTAGCCTGGGGTTAGTATGTGTTCTAGGGGCAGAGCGCTAGCCTGGGGTTAGTGCTTTCTCCAGATTCTAAAGATGGCATCCACCGCGCGGGTGGATGCATGTGCGTATGTACTACAGTCCAAGATAGCACTCCCGCCAAGCAAAATGGGACCACGTGGGCTGCAGTGCAAAGGTGCAGAAAATTACAAGAATAAGTTGCAAGCTTTCGGCACCAAGCGAAGGTACCGCCCAGTGAGCTGATTGGCCTAGGACAACACCAAGCCCAGCTAGTGATCGTAGCCCCATCTCTGAGATTCACCCAGGGGAGGAGCTGTTGTTGAGCAGCCAATTGAGCATGTTGTGAGGGATAGGAGGAGTTTGCAGAGCGGACCCCAGAGCAATTCCACTAAGAGAAGATGAAGAGAGAAGAGCTACTGAATACACGTGAGGTTTCACTGTACTAAAATGGTTCTGTCTAACGAGAATGCTTAATTAGAAGCAACCAACTACTCTCTCCCTTGCAACTGCCTTGTGGTAAGAGTGGGAGGAAGCTGCCACCTGCGTTGCATATGTGCGCATTTTCACCTGCCTGGAGAGCCCTTCGGCCTAGAAGCGCGGTGCCAATACTGTGGCACTTATTTTCTGCGGCTGGCTAGTCCAGTGCCTGCAGAGACGTGCCTTTCGCCAGCGCGAGCCATTACCCAGACCGGTGCGGCCTCATTCCAGTTTCCCTCTACCGCGGATGCTGTGGGCCCGTGGGCCCTTGTGAGCGCTGCCGGAGGCGTCGGTGGTCCGGTGCCACCTTATAGTATCTACCCTACCTCAGCTACGGAGTATGCTGTGGGCCCGTAGACCCTACCACGGCAGTTGCAGCCTACGCTACTGGTACCGTTGGTCCCAGGCCTGGGACCAGTAATGACCAACAATAGGGAAAAGTGGACTGCCCCAGGGTTGTCGGGTGTGGGCACTAGGGTGACCGCGGAGCAGGGTGGCTCCTTAAGAATGGTCGCCTGGACGATTGGCTTGCCCTGTCATCGCATCCTGGCGGAGGTGTCCCCCCTTGAGGAAGACTTATACGCTGCAGGACCTCTGGAGGAAAGACCACCACTTACCTGTGCAGCCCAGGTGAGTTCCAGTCCAGAAGTACCCGTTCCAGCGGGTGCGAAGGTTCCGAAGCCATCAGATTGATCCCCAGCTTCAGACGACGTCGGAGGAGTCCATCGACCGCCTGCAGAGACAACGCTGGATGTCCCCAACCTTGCCGTGGGTGAGCCATCCTGTTCTTCCGTTGCAGCGGAGCCGGTCACGGCCTAATCGCTGGTAGCACCGGTTGCGGCCTCGTCCGGTGCGCAGCCTGGTGACGAGCTTCCGGTCTCACCGGAAGTGACGTCATCAATGGCGCCAGGTGGTGGTTGCACCGGAAGTCTCGTGAGAATGGCGGCCGGGAGTGACGTCACCAAGATGGCGTCCGCAGAGCCGGTCACACCACCTCTGGGCCCTGAAGTGGTGTGTGTGGACCTGGCCGCAAAAGATGTCGCCCACAGAGAGAAGAGTCCCTGTGCGAAGGGAAAGAAGATTGTTCCTGCCCTGGTGCCACCCCCTGCTGGAATAGGTAGAGGACACCGCTTGGCAGCAGTCAAGGCATCACTGCCAGTTAAAGGGGAAGTGAAGTCCCGGTCTGTATTACCTAATAAAGATGTGTTTGAGACCCAGTCCATGGCCCTAGCTTTAAGTACCCCACCTGTTACTGCCCCAGTACTGGACTTACAGGACTTTTCCCAGGTTCACTCAGACCCTGCCACTGCCCCGTCATCCATGTGCAGTTCTCAGGGTGTGAAATCTATTGATCCCACTGTTCAGGGGTTTGTACTAACAAAATTCCCTGAAGAGATAGATATTGAGAGGTGGTTAAGCGAGAGTTCAGACTCAGATGGGGATAGATCTGTCTCCTGTTGCATTAAGAGGCCGGGAAGTAGAGGCTCCTTCCAGTCCTTTAGGAAGTCCTCAGGGTCCCTCTCAGAGGTGTCCTTAGTGTCATCACCATCGGGGTTAGCAAGTGCCTTGTCCCCTGTACTGGTCAAATCTGTTGATATTGGATCTGAATCCACCTCTCCTGAACCACGTCCCTGGTGGTACCCCTTATTCCAGGGTTGTGCCCCTGAACTGAGATACACCCGGTTCATACTACGCAGTGGTCCCATCGCAGATCATTGGTAGGAGGAAGGAGCATTCAACCTTGATGAGAAGGCAGAAATTCTCTTTAGGTGAGAGAATTAAATTAAGATGGGAGTCCGCATCCCTAAAGGTTCCCCCAGCCTGAATAGGAAAGCTAATCCAAAGGACCCAGGGTTTTAGGTGTTACCAAGCAAGGGAATGGGCAGAAAAATTGTAAAGCTAAGCAGAGCTGACCTGGCTATATGAGCCAAATTCCGACAGTCCCATGGGTATTACTTCCCGTACGTTCCTGAGCCAGTTATGCAGGATATAGACGACCACCGGCGGGAATGGTTAAGGTTGGCTCTTATTTATTATTTACAGCATAAGACCAGCCACAAAGAGTTCATAACAGAAACCCTAATATGTTCTATTATGGGGGAGTGGATGATAGGGACTTGCATATTTAAAGACAGAGCAGAGGTACGTCAAGAAGCAGGGGTACCCAAAGTTTATTCTGTTTGGGTTGAAGATTTTGACGGGCGGCCTGTTAAGAAGCCGGACCCACGATATTATAACTAGGAGAAGTTCTAGTAACATTGTTAAGTGTTAACTCCATCACTGATGTCAGTGGATGGTATACATTAATTATGTGTTGCACTTTTCTGTCATTCTGCAGGCTTCCATGATGACAGACGGTGCTGTAAATTCGGACCCAAGCAGGGTCATTTGGATTTTTCACCCAGGGGAGAATGTAACAGGATATGTCCAGCTGTACCTGTTTCTCTCCAAATAATGTTTCTGCTATGTATGCCCTGTTAAGATCCAGGCATTAGCAGGTTAATCTGTGGGCCATTGACCCCCCTTCTGCTTCCCCAGAAAGTGAAGGAAGGTCTGTGGTGACTCATGGCCTGTGTACAGCCCCTTGTAGTTGGGTACAGTCCATGAGCCCGCCCCTTCCAGAAGTTCTAGGGGAGTAGCCAAAGTTAGTGAGCAGTTCCTCTGAGCTCCTCATGGAGTGAGGAGGGAGAGAAGTCTTCCTCTCCACCTTGGAGTGCAAGGATTTGTGCTTGCCACCTGCTTCTCCTGGAGAAAGGAGGATGAGAGTATCCCTCTCTGAGCCCTGGCTAGGGTGAAGGAGGATGAGCGAGGTGGATCTGTGAGTCTTCCCCATGGCGGGGTAAGCTTGCTCATATTGGGCTGGCTAGCCTAATGACCACCTGGAGCAGAGTAATAGAGAAGAGAATGCACCGTCTAGAAGTCCTGGGACGAGTGGAGTATGATATGCTGCTAACAGAGCTGATGAAGACTGCCTGTAATAAAATCCCTTTCAAGATACATCTGCCTAAGGTGTTAGTTCCTGGGCTGGAGGGAGGTAGTAGTGTAGTGATGGGGGCTGACACCCACACTTCGTAGGATCCATCACTGCTGGAGGCGCTGACACCATTGTGAAAAACCCAGAGTCCTGTATGAGCCCGTCATGTCATCACTCCTAACATCCTGCAGACAGCTCAGACCTCCTGCGAACCAACTGGTAGAGCACCATACCAGTGAGGTAATGTGCCCACTCGCATACACTGGTCCCTAAGTGAGGTTGGGGGGGGGGGGGGGGGGGGTGACGTGTGTTACATTAGATATTGTAATGGTTCATTGGGAGCCTAGGAGGTGGGTAGTGGGGCTGTTGTGTGTGTGTATTATTTTGTATCGTGGGAAGCGGGGGTGGGTGAAGGGGATATTACCCCAAGGAAGGGTGTTTAGGCCTACCATGTGGGTAGCGGAAGGGGTTAACCCCGTCATTACCTTAGTGGTATTAACCGCAAAGGTAATGAAGGTGTTATGTCCACCCGCAACACCCCCGCAAGACCTAAACACCCACCAAGGGTCAAATACCACCTTCACCCACACCCACTACCCACAATAAGCCTAGCACGGGTGTTTAATCCCTTCATTGCCTTAGCGGTTAGCCACTAAGGTAATGAAGTTGCCTGTAAATGCATTTTTCCTGTGTGGGATTCATGCTGGGGGTTTCCCGTGCTGATATTAATGGATGCAGGAAACATGCATTTTATTTTCTAAGTGCCGTCTCGCCACTCATCGCAGCTTCTTCCCCTTTCAGCAGCTTCTCTACTGTCTCGCCGCCCATCGCACCTTCTTGCCAACTTTTTGTGGCGGGGCGATTTGGAGAAGAAATTGCAATTCTATAGTGGCGATCAGCCGCGATAAGCTGATCGGGGCTTATAGAATTGAGCATGTTTGAAAAACTGGCGATCAGTGCCGAAAAGTGGCTTATCGCCGAGCGTCTGCCGTTTTTTTTTACCCAGCAAAAAAACCCGGCAATTTTTACCCTTATCGCCAGCTTCTCAGGGCTTACTGAATCACAGTAGGCTGTTTTGACGAGAAGCTGACGATAAGTGGCTTATTGCTGCTTACTGCATGAGGCCCCTAGTGTCCGTCTGCTGCCCACGAGCAGCCACTATGAGCTTTATGCTGTCTGCCTTTTAAACACCTAAGCAGCCCAGTTGAGCTCCTTAATTGTCCTGCCTCCTCCAGGCAGGGCTTAACCTCTTTCTGGCTGACACCCAACAGTCCATGCTGTTGGTAACAGGATTGGCCCTGTTACAGACACATTTTGAGACCATAGGCCATAAGTATCCAGTCACAAGACTTCACAGATACTTTGATCATTTATATGTTGAGCAGAAAGGAGGTCTTTGTCACAACATAGAAACATGAAACATAGTGAAACATACAGTAGATAAGACCAAGTTGGCCCATCTAGTCTGACCATTGTCCAACATAGCTACTGTGAAGTATCACTTCCGGCCAAAGATCTGCTAAACAATTTGGTACATTGTCAATAATTGTCTTTTAGGATCATATGAAAGATGCCTTATGACAAGTCACAGCTTGCATTTTCATACTGTCATACACATCAACCGTTTAATAATTGCATATGGCTTTCTTCTACGGCGTCATGTTTTTCTACCACGAGTAGACATCTGTTACTTAGAGAATTTAGATTGTTAGTGTAAAACTGCCTGTGCATTCCATGGTCACAAAGGCACATATGTTTCTGTGTGTCAGGTTAACTGTTTGTACTTTAGCACCTGTAATTATAAACTTACACAAAGCAAAGAGTTGGATATACGTGAAAGTGTGATCCATGACAGTAAATTTGAAGTAGAAACCTAAGATGTTTGAAAAGTTCTGTACACTATAATTTCATATGTGAAGAACTGCAATGGTGGCTCCTTAAATGGTATCACTTCACATCCAATTTACATTTCTCCGGGACCAATACAGCCACTACAATGTCTCCATGATGTCTCCATGATGTGTGATAACTTTATTTCATATAGCACTTTTTTCCCAATGGGACTCAAAAAGCCCATTACAATTACAGTATAGCACGCGGTACGCAGCCCATAGGATTGTTACAGACAGAGTCCCTGCCCCGCAGAGCTTACAATCTATGTTTTTGGTGTCTGAGGCACAGGGAGATAAAGTGACTTGCCCAAAGTCCCAAGGAGCTGATAGTGGGATTTGGACTGGGTTCCCCTGCTTCCAACTCAGTGTCGATGTTTTCAGAGTCAGCACCTTTACTCACTGAGTCACTCCTCCACTCACTGAGCCACTAACTAAGCCACTCACTGAGCTGCTCCTTCAGCGCTGACGCTCTGCTAATTAACATTGGCAAATCCTGGTGTAAACTGTTGAATGTCAAGTTGGAAAAACGAAGTGGATGGTGCTGGATGCAGTAAAGAGAACATAAGAAGTGCCAGTATTGGATCAAACCAACTGGGCCATCAAGCCCAGAATGCCACCTTTCTACACTGGCTTATCTCTCCTGAACCATGACACTCCAAGCTATGGGGACCCCTGATTCTTGAGATATTACATTTTGAAATTCCATTTTTTTTAATATCTGGTCAATACAATATTGCCACAGGGGTCAGCCTCATTCTGGTGGACCGTAGAAAATGTTGACATCATCTTGAGATGACATGGCAGCTTCTGATTGGGTGACCCCACAGCCATCTTTGTTATTCCTTACAAGTACTGGCATAAGTTTAAAAAATTATATTTCGTCAAACAGAGGGATCCCCTGAGTCTTAAATGCCATGGCTCAGCTGCAGAGGGTCAACCCTCTTTGATAGCGCGTCTGAGATCAGATGCATTGTAAGGAACCCCAACCCTCTCTAATAGCGTGTCTGAGATCAGATGCATTGTAAGGAACCCCAACCCTCTCTAATAGCACGTCTGAGATCAGATGCATTGTAGGGAACCCCAAACCTCTCTAATAGCACTGCTGAGATCAGATGCATTGTAAGGAACCCCAACCCTCTCTAATAGCGTGCCTGAGATCAGATGCATTGTAAGGAACCCCAACCCTCTCTAATAGCGTGTCTGAGATCAGATGCATTGTAAGGAACCTCAACCCTCTCTAATAGCACGTCTGAGATCAGATGCATTGTAAAAATATAAAAAACATGATCATTTGACACCGCAATGCATGGCAACGCATCTAAGAAGCCGCCGAAGCCAAGGTATGTGAGGTTTACAGAGGCCTTCACGCTTCCCTGGCACTTAATTTAAGTGCCTTCGGGAAGTGCGCAGGGCCTCTGTAAACCCTGTGCCCCTCCCCCCCCGTAGTCAGTCTCACACCCCCCTGGCAGGCGCGCCCCCCAGTTTGCGCATCGCTGCTTTACAACACGATTATTGGTATCTTAAATACTTTATTGTACAATGCATACAATGTACATTATTTCTAACGCGATGCACTTATAACGCAATGTCATTCTTTGGACCCCAAGCACAGCGTTATAAGGAGGTTGATCTGTATTACCTGAAAATTATTCCCTAAAAGTCTCAATCTGCTGACATTTAATAATTGTAGTTGTAAGGATCAGCGGGGTATCAGGGAGACCTTGTAGCTGCTGTTTCCTCTCCCAGAATCCTGTGCTTGTCTCTTCCCCACTGTTTATTGGCTCCCTCTGCCAAGTGAGGGCAGTTACATCATTAGACTGGGGTGAGGATGGGGTGCCGAAGTGTGGGGTGTACAAATGGGTGAATGTATGCAAATTCACTCTGAGAAGATTCATCAAACCCGCAAATATTTGCTGTAATGTTTAAGCATAAATACCCCGTGTGAAAGCATGCAATTTTGCCTAAATCTGTATTGGCGTTTTTTTGCTTAAATTCAAAATGTTCCACTTGGGAGCAGGTGGGTGTGTTTGTATATAAATATATGTTTATCTATTCTTTGTCTATTGTTGTGTATAGAGTATATATGATATGCAGTAGTGAAGAAAATGATGCAACTGCCACCAACCCAAACCCAACCAACACACAAATAACTTAGAACAGAAGTGGCACCTCTATTTAGAGTTGAGTTGTAAATGTGCTTATTTTGATCAAATTTGCAAATATATATATAGATTTTGAATTTGCTAATATTTTTTATTTTATTTGTGAATAGACGCATAAAATAATATAAATTCGGGTGGATGCCTCCAAATTAGGACAACCGTGCAAACATTTGAAAAGGTCGGAAAATAAAACGTTATCTTTGCGGAAAATTCAGATGAATAATTCTCCCACCTCCAGTGGTGGGATGAGCTTTCAAAAGATAAAGGCGCCTCCCGCATAATATTTTAGAGTTTGATTTGTATAGGCGGTCCTCGCTTATCCGACAGAATGCGTCCCGCTAACCGCCGTCAGTTAACGGACCGTCGGATTGCGGGTCTGTGTTAACCTGCGGCGGTGCACGTCGGATAAGCGGGTCCGACGTTGAATAATGGGTCCGGCGGACTGCATTATGCGGCGTCGGGTAAGTCATCCGTCGGTAAGCGAGACATCGGTAAGTGAGGACTCACTGTACTGATAAGAAATGACATAGTTACATATAGTTACATAGTAGATGAGGTTGAAAAAATACGTACGTCCATCAAGTTCAACCTATGCTAAATTTAGACAACATATATTTTATCGTATACTTACTTATTGATCCAGAGGAAGGCAAACAAAAAAACCCATTAAGGGTAAAAATAAATTCCTTCCTGACTCTAAGAATTGGCAATCAGATTAATCCCTGGATCAACATCCTTCCCATGTATACTTATTTGGTATATCCCTGTATACCTTTCCCATCTAAAAAGATGTCCAACCTTTTTTTAAATAAATCTATTGTATCTGCCATCACTGTCTCCATGGGTAATGAATTCCACATTTTAAATGCCCTTACATTTTAAATGCCCTTACTGTAAAGAACCCTTTCCTTTGTTGCTGGTGAAATTTCCTTTCCTCCAACCTTACGGGATGGCACTGAGTCCTTAGTACTGCCTGTGGGATGAAAAGTTCTTTTGAAAGCTCCTTGTATTGTCCCCGAATATATTTGTATATAGTTATCATATCCCCTCTTAGACGCCTCTTTTCTAATGTAAATAAATCTAATTTAGCTAGCCTCTCCTCATAAGTTAGATTGTCCATCCCCTTTATTAATTTGGTGGCTCTTCTCTGCATTCTCTCTAGTTCCATAATGTCTTTTCTTAGGATTGGTGCCCAAAATTGTACTCCATATTCAAGGTGTGGTCTTACTAGTGCTTTGTAAAGGGGCATAATTATGTTTAATTCCTTTCCATCCATTGCCCATTTGATGCAAGATAAGATCTTGTTTGCCTTTGCAGCTACTGCATGACATTGGGCACTATTGCTAAGCCTGCAGTCTACAAGCACTCCTAAATTCTTCTCCATCAAGGATTCCCCCAATATATCTCCATTTAATTTGTAAGTCACCTGTGGACGGACGTTCACAGAGGTACACAATTAGGAGGCTTTATAATGTGAAATTATAATAGGCTTTATTGTGCCTGTTCCTTTTTATCAGGAAAATTATCCAAATACAGGGGGGGGGGGGACCAAAGCTTCCATTCACTTGGGAGTAATTCTAGTGAAAACACTATGCAACCAATTCACATCTCCCTAGTCAAGCATTTCTCCCCAGCCCCAAACATAGCATGAAAATAAGCAGATATAAGCAGTCTCTTAATAATGAAAGTCTTATCTGTTTATCAGCTGTAGAGTAAGCTTCTCTGCTCTCCTGGAACCGCACAGAGCGTGCACAGAAAATCAGCATCCAGGTTTAGAAGTCTTATTTGGGCCCTGTGTCTTGAAAGCAGCTCTGCTAACTTTTGGCAGAGCTCAAAACAAGTGTGTCTCCAAGTTCAGCTCAGGTGTCAGCTAAAGAGTTCTCACTTCATGTTTCAAAAGACAGGCTTTCTAAGCCATCTAATTCAGGCAGGTGGTGTTTAGTAATTAACTACAAGAGGTTAACCACCACACTGCTGGATTAAAGACACATTACTGAACAGGGATAAGTCCCCTGTTACATACCTCCCCTGTTTGTGGGAAGCTCGGGCTTACCACGGCCAAAGCCTATCCTTCCACTCTCATTTGAGATCTTTCTGTGACTTGAATGAGAGTGGATGGAGGAAGAGAACCTTCTGTCCCGCTGGGATTAGAGCCCTTTCTCCAGTTTATTTTTGTCTCCTCCCGAAGGTGCTTGAGATCAGCACTCCTCAGTCGCTCGAGGAGGACTTTTTCCACGTAAAGTCTTCTTATTGCTTGCGCGGTCTTGAGATTTCTGTTGCGTTGGGCACTCCTCTTTTTGTAGACAAAGTGTATGGCAACAGTTGTAGAGCAGTTAGGACTAGCCCTTGGAGTTTTTTGCTCTTGAAGCGGTCTTTCTGCAACTTCTCCACACCACGGAGTCACCAGTTCAGCTTCTTCAGCTAAGGATTCTGCACTCCTACCTCTGTTTGTTGCCTGTTGGGTAGCTGTAGGTTTGGCTAGTGCTTTCTTTGGTGGCTCAAACTTCGTATTTTTGTTTTGAAGTTGCGTGGAGTCCCCAACTCTCACTGTACCCTTGTCCTCACGGGCATTAGTTACTGTGGGATACTGGTGCTTGGGCAGTGCCAATACCTTTTTCCGTATTGGAGGAATCTGTATCAGAGTCTCCTTCATATTCTGGAGCTCTGTAATTTTTGTCGTCAAGGTTGCCGCTGCGTCTATTTCCTCCTTGGTGTACTGACTCAAGGGAATGGAACAGTCTCTCTGTCTCTCCAGCTCTTGCCCCAGTTTCTGAGCCTTCTCACGCTCCCTCTCATACAGAGTCACCTGGTATCGAAGCTACGCCTCCAATGATGCTCTGAAGACATGCAGCGTGGCCTTTAGCTCCTCATACTGCTCTGTGGGGACGCACTGGGTATTCAGACGTTCCTGCAGCGCTTGTACCTCTTTAGCAGCCTGCAGCTTTTCTTCCTGCAGCGTTTGCTGCTTTTCCTCAGCATACTGGAGGTGTGTACGCAGACCTTGCAGTTGGTTCTGCAGTCGGTGCTCTGCTTCAAACATTTCCTTTTTCAAAAGTTTATTTATTTCTTTAAGAGCTCTTCATTCTTTCCCTTGACGTATTCTGTCAACTCAGAATTTTCTTTTTTTAATCTTAAATTTTCTCTTTTTTCAGTCTCTACTATTCAGGACTTCCTTGCAGTCCACCTTCCATTTTTGCACATCTGCTTGGAGGCGGGCTGTCTCCTGGCGTGAGACTTCCATTTCCAGGTTTAAGTTCTGAAGCTCCTTCTGAGAGACTTTGAGATCTAAGTTAAGATGTAGGATAGTTTTCATTGAAATGTCCAGCTCCTCAGTGAGACTGTGTAGTTCCTTTCTGGAAACTTCCAGATCTGTGCGGCAGCTGTTGGTCTCATGATGTGAGGCATCAAGTGCTCTGCGGAGTGTCTGAACCTCTTTCTGAGATACATCCACTTCTATCCGGACACTGTTGATCTCCTGTTGTGAGGCATTCAGCTCTATACGAAGAGTGTGAACCTCTTGCTGGAAGACTGTCATCTGCTTCAGTGCCTCCTCATACTTCCGCTTTAGCGTAGCCACCATTTTATCAGATTGGCTCTGCTTTTCATCCATGGCGGAAATAGTAGCCTTTGCAGTATCTAGCTCAGTCTTGAGATCGTCCAATTCTGTCCTGGCTAAAGAGTAAATTGTGAGCACATCTTTTTGTAGCCTCACGTTATTTTTCAGTAGCTCCGCGTAACCATCTTTCTTTTGATTCAATTGTTCACGGAGTAAATCACAGTCACGCCTGGCAATTTTCAGGGCGTCATCAGGGCTGGTCAAGGGATCGTCACTCACTGGTTCCGGCTCCGCTTCCCTGGGATGACTGGTTGAGGGTTCCTCACTGTTGGCACCGGACAGACACTTCTTTGGGGTACACGACTTCTGCCTTGGGCCCTCTGGATATTCAGTTATACGCGGGACGAATTCTCCATTTTCTCTAGCCTGCAGGGCATCTCGGTCCCCCTTTTTCTCCACAGGATCTGCGGACGTGTCTGTTACTTCCACGGTAAGTGAAGAACCGCTTTTCTTTTTCTTCCTTTTTGATTTGGATGACACCGTCCCTTCAGGGATACTGGGGTCTCCATCTTCATTTGAAGTTTTAGCAGCGTCACTGGATCCACCCGGCTTTTCTTGCAACTGTAATAGCTGACGGAAATATTCGGTGATCCACTGCTCCCGCTCTGTCTCCTGCTGATCATATTCGTCATCAAAGGGAGCGGGTCCGAGTTCAGGCACCCCCACCATTCTTGGGGTGTTTTGTGGGTGTGACTCGGTTCGGGTTCCCCGTAAGAGATGTCTTCCTCTTTATTGGACTGGAAGGGCCACTCTTCAGTGGGGTAGGGTTCCGCACAGGAACGCTGCATCTTGTCCTCCATTTTTAAGCTATCAGGTGTCATTTTCTTCCTGACCTCAGGAGGCGCTATTGCAGCTGTTGCCACTGTATGTGCTAGAACCCCCAATTGTGATAGTCCTACAGGTGGGCATATTTTGCTTGTAGAGGTCGTGGCTCTCACAGGCATCTCTGTAGATTTTTCTTTCTTGGGTAATTTTTTTTTTTTTCAATATCAGCAGTTCTGTGCATGCATTTTCTCTTATCAGGTATACAAGATTGTGCAGTTGCTAGGTAAAAAAAAGTCTATTTGCTATACACCATTTATTTGCTAGGTGAAATCCCTCCGCTTCAGCAACATAATTTGGTTTTCTGCCTGAGTTCAGTAATTTTCAGTCTCATCTTTGGGTATTATGGCATTCACACTTCGGGTGTCTGTTTTGCTCCCAAGATAATAGGCATACTTTTTTACTTGCAGAAAAAAAAAACATTCTTTGCAGTGGACTCAACACTCAGCAATTGGCTTTGAAAAAACTTTTTCTTTATAGGGCAATTTTACACTCAGCATTTGTTTGCTAAAAATACCCCTGCTTCACCACAGTCTTTGTATGAATTTTCACACTTTTCTGCATATACTCCATTCACAGCTGGTAGCCCTATGCGGTGTGGCAACCTTTATTTGCAAAATAAGTACCACTCGTGGGTCACCATCTGTTTTCACTGCTTCAGCGAAACTTTTGAAAACAAGAAAAACCTATCCCTTTTTAAGGGCTGACTCACTTCTTGAACCCTGACTATGGCTAGAAGGCAAAATCCCTATTTCAATGACCGTATTACACTTTGTGATAGGTAATTAAAGGTTTACCTGCTTCAGCAGTCTCTTGGGATTGGGGAAAAGAGTCCATCTGTGGTTTTGTAGGTTTCAGTGCAGTGTAAGTTTCAGTGGTGTGTGTCCCTTTAAATCTGATCCCTGCTGCATGAGGGATTTTTTTATTTTTTTTTCAAGTTGTTTAGACTGTTTGTAGGCAAAAAAGCATAACAAAAAATTTCACATAAAAACTCCGGTCCTTTTTAACTACAAGGACACCTCTTGTCCCACTTCTGACGACCATATGTGGACGGACGTTCACAGAGGTACACAATTAGGAGGCTTTATAATGTGAAATTATAATAGGCTTTATTGTGCCTGTTCCTTTTTATCAGGAAAATTATCCAAACACAGGGGAGGGGAACAAAGCTTCCATTCACTTGGGAGTAATTCTAGTGAAAACACTATGCAACTAATTCACATCTCCCTAGTCAAGCATTTCTCCCCAGCCCCAAACATAGCATGAAAATAAGCAGATATAAGCAGTCTCTTAATAATGAAAGTCTTATCTGTTAATCAGCTGTAGAGTAAGCTTCTCTGCTTTCCTGGAACCGCACGGAGCGTGCACAGAAAATCAGCATCCAGGTTTAGAAGTCTTATTTGGGCCTTGTGTCTTGAAAGCAGCTCTGCTAACTTTTGGCAGAGCTCAAAACAAGTGTGTCTCCAAGTTCAGCTCAGGTGTCAACTAAAGAGTTCTCACTTCCTGTTTCAAAAGATAGGCTTTCTAAGCCATCTAATTCAGGCAGGTGGTGTTTAGTAATTAACTACAACAAGAGGTTAACCACCACACTGCTGGATTAAAGACACATTACTGAACAGGGATAAGTCCCCTGTTACATCACCTTTTTATTCTTGCATCCCAAATGCATAACCTTACATTTATCTGTATTAAACCTCATTTGCCATTTATCTGCCCACGTTTCCAGTCTCTCCAAGTCCTTCTGAAGAGAAATTACATCCTGCTCTGATTCTATTACCTTACACAATTTAGTATCATCAGCAAAGATGGAGACTTTGCTGTCGATCCCAACCTCAAGGTCATTAATAAACAAGTTAAAAAGCAGGGGTCCCAGTACCGATCCCTGAGGTACTCCACTCACGACTTTAGCCCAACCTGAAAAAGTTCCATTTATGACAACCCTCTGTTGTCTGTCCTTTAACCAGTTTTCAATCCAGGTGCATATATTATTATTGAGTCCAACTTTCTTTATTTTGTACACCAACCTCTTGTGTGAAACCGTATAAAAAGCCTTTGCAAAATCTAAGTAGACCACATCAACAGCATTACCCTGGTCTAGATTCCTACTTACCTCCTCAAAGAAACAAATAAAGTTAGTTTGGCAAGATCTATCCTTCATAAATCCATGCTGACTATTACTAATAATTTTATTTTCCATTAGGTATTCCTGAATATTATCCCGTATTAAACCTTCAAGTAGTTTCCCTACTATTGAAGTCAGGCTTACAGGTCTGTAATTTCCCGGTTGTGATCTAGCTCCCTTTTTAAATATAGGCACCACATCTGCTTTACGCCAAATTTGTGGTACTGAGCCTGTGAAAATCGAGTCGTTGAATATTAAATGTAATGGTTTTACTATTATTAAGCTTAACTCCTTGAGAACTCTTGGATGTATGCCATCGGGGCCAGGTGCCTTATTAACTTTAATTTTTTCAAGTCGCTTATGAACTTTTTCCTCAGTTAACCAATTGTTCATTAATATGTAGGTTGTGGCTTCCTCCTGCAACACTACTATTGAACTTGATTCTTCCCTGGTAAACACAGAGGCAAAGAATTTGTTTAATACCTCAGCTTATCTCCAATAATCTGCCTACCCATCTCACACTGAAAGGGTCCTATATTTTCTTTTCTCATTTTTTTGTTATTAAGGTACTTAAAGAATTTTTTAGGGTTGACCTTACTTTGTAGTGCAATCCTTTTTTCATTATCCATTTTTGCTAATTTGATTGCCCTTTTGCAATTTTTGTTACATTCCTTATAATTCTGATACGATGTCTCCGTCCCTTCTGACTTAAAGAATCTAAATGCCTTCCTCTTCTTGTCCATTTCCTCCCCTACCTGTTTATTTAGCCACATTGGTTTTGATTTATTTCTTTTATACTTATTACCCAAGGGTATACACTGATAAGTGTGCTTTTCTAACAATGTTTAAAGACTGCCCATTTATCTTCTACATTTTTCCCTGCAAAAACATCATCCCATTGTATTACTACTAGATTAGACCTCAGTTTATTATAATCTGCCTTTTAAAAGTTAAAGGTCTTTGTTGAACCCAAGAAATCTATTTTTTGATAATTTATTTCAAATGAGACCATGTTATGATCACTGTTACCCAAATGTACCAGGACTTGAATATGTGTTATTACTTCTACATTGTTTGATATGACCAAATCCAGTATTGCCCCTCTCCTGGTTGGTTCCTCAATAATTTGGGTCATATAATTGTCTTTAAGCACCCCCAAAAAACTGTTTCCTTTTGTTGTAACGCTAATCTCATTGCCCCAGTCTATGTCTGGATAATTAAAATCCCCCATTATGCAAACATGACCCAGTTTTGATGCCTTTTCCATTTAAAAATCACTGCTATTAACCCTGGCAGTGTATTTATATTACAGTCAGCCTACAGAGGGAAAAAATAGATGTTTTACAGTTTAATTCGGAGAGTTCTATTGCTGTGATTGATGATGAAGTGGTGTGTTTATTTGGCATACACATTCCTGCTTTACTCTGCTCCCTCTGGCAGGTCCAACCACCTTATTTTGCACAAGCTTTGGCTATGTATTTTTAGACTGGAGATGTTTTGCAATGTTTATATTTTCTTACAGATTGTGTGAGTAATGTAGGTGGATGCAAATCATGTGGAAGGGAACTGACACGCTGAAATATGTGAGAGGCAAAGTAATTGGAATAGGAAGCCCAAACCAAGGTAAGATACTGCAAAACGTGGTAATTTCCAGCATTTTGCTTCATGTCCCTTCTTTATATAGAAAGGGGCTACCACTTTTGCACTAAGCAGAGCACAATAAATAGCTGAGATGGAGGTGTTCTTCCATAAACCATGCGGCAACCTTGCAAAGCAAATATTAGATGCCTTGTAGAGAAGGGGTGAGTGAGATGTAAAGAAAACCCTGGACTTGTAAGGAAGGGGCGGCATGACGTATGGCTGAGGGGCTCCTCCCCTAATGTGCAGTGATGTCAGGCCGTGGGAGGGGTTAAGGAAGAGGTAGTTAAGGCAAAGGGGAGGGATCTGAGCTTCCTCTTCTAGGATCCACTGGAGCGAAGTCCAACACACCCTGTCTTTCGGCATGAGGGATGTCGGCATTGGAAGAAAAAAATCGGGACTTTGCTGTGTTTGGTCGATGCTTGGGGTATGTGTTGGCGGGAGTGATACTACTTTTGGAGGGGGACTCAGTCAGTATTGGCTCCTGGAAGTATGTTAGTTGGGGAAGATGGTACAATTCCAGGCTGGGCGACCGGAATGGTGATGATCTTACAGGTGGAATTTGGAGAAAGACGTGCCATTCCAGGCTAGGCTCGGTGAGTGTGGTAGTGACCTTCTGATGGGGGCTTTGTCCATTCAGACTAAGGTACTGAATGGCCTGATGAGTTCGATCTGTGGGTATCCCTCGAGCTCTGGTAGATGTTAGCGGAGCAATTTGGCTGGGTCCCTAGTTGGGGAGAAATATGAGATACTTATCTGTTGTTATAAATAAAGCCATGGCCGTTAATTTCTCCCAAGAAGTTGTATGGTGTGTTTATTGGGAATGCTTAGAGGGGTCCAGCTCAAGGCATGGGTAAGTCATGTAACTCTATGTAAATGGTAAAGGAAAGATGCAATGGCTGTTTTGAACTTGATACCCTTGGACTTTACCCCAAGAGGATTCTGGGTAACAAGAGTCATCTTTTAATGATATAAAAGCAGAATTCAGAGCAACCCTCTCCACCCCTTTTAAAATGTGTGTATTGACCCTACCTCATTCTAACACACGTATTGAAAGTTCTCAAATCATGCATGCTCAAATTACCAGAGCTAAACACTTAAATACTTACAAAATATCCCTATACGTTTGGCTCTGATGCAGAATAAAAAAGCGTCTTTATGGTGCAAAAACAGCAGATTATTATAGAAAGCAATCTTATTGAAATCAGTTTTGCAGGTAGGAGACTAGAATAAATAAACTGATAGCAAAAACAACATCATTTTTTTTACACGCACACATATATACAGCATATAATGTCACCTCATTTGAAAAAAGGGGCCCCGGGGCTGAACTTCTATACTCCAAGTTACTGGGCATCACCCCGCCCCTCCCCTACCCCCCCCCCCCTGGTGTCTGAGTTTTTTAATTGTGAGATTCCCGTGCAAGGATGCCAGAAATAATATGGCCACAGGGTCAGCCCCACTATGGCGGCCAATGGAAACCTGTGACATCATCGTTAGATGACATTGCAACTTTTGGTTGGGTGACCCAGCAGCCATCTTTGTTTTTTTCTTGCAAGTACTGGGAAAAGTAAAAAAAATTCTTAGCAGCCAGGGGTAGAGATGTGGGTGTTTTTCACGGAAATTCGCAAATCTTAGCAAAACAAAAAAGGTGCATAAACGGCAATCTTGTCAAAAAAAGTTTGACAAGCGCTAAAAGTCAATGTGCCAGTGTGGAAAATTCTGTCAAAAAGTGGTAACATTCTGGTAACAATCACACATCTGAGAAGTGTGAATGTTAAGAGAAAATGCAAAGAAAAGCTTTGCAAAGTAAATTTAAACATGTGCAAATCTGTAATCATAGGGTAACTGCAGGTCGGACAATTCAGCTCAAAGGGTGATTTTGGGGAGGCTTTAAAAACATTACACATGCAAAGAAAATGAATATTATTTAGTCTTTTTCTTTACTAAGTCGTGTTCTATTTTTTACACTACTTTTTGTCCCAGTAATATAGTATATGAAATAATAAAAAGCGCATTAACTAACCATAGTAGTACGCTCCAGCTTTATTCCTGTAGTAACATGTAATCGGGAGCTCGGTTTAGAGAGGCAGTGAATAAATCAAAGAGAATAATAGCAGGGACTGCACATGTTGTATACTGCTGACACAGACAAATGTCTTAACAAGTGCAGTGTTCACTTCATCAGCAAACTGAATTGTGACCCAGGATGGGGAAGGCTGAGGGGTGTCACACCATATGTTACCTATTCAGAAAGCCACACAATAAAGGGGGGAAATCCCTTACTAAACACGACCCTACTAACAAAGATTCTGAGGGTGTTAAACTATCTGAAAACTTCATTTCTTCTGGAAGGGATTTCTCTGGATCTTTTCTTACAATTCAAGGCTGCTTAGAACCACAGAAGCAAAGAGATAATGTTTTCTGCCTCACCTGCTCAAAGTGGCGGGGAAACCTAGTAGGGTACAGATGTTCCCAGCGGCGGATTTCAATATCCGCCACCCCTAGGCACTTAAATGTGGCAGTCGCCTCCCTGCGGCCAGCCTTCTCCTTCCGAATAACAGCGTCAAATGACTCCCCGGACGTCACCAAAGTGGCGTTGCATTTCCATGGTGACACAATGTAATTACATCATTTGACAGTGCATCTCCCCTCACTCCGTCCCACTATAACATCTGTCACGAACAGCATACTGGCGATGGCGTGACTTAGATATGCAACCAGGGTTAATACACACGGTTACTCTAGCCAACTCACCTTTCTCCTTCGCAAGGTACTTTCAATCCGTTAATATTTACCCCTTACTCAATTGCAATCATATCTATACGCTGCCACCACCTAAGAAATATGCACACAAAATATGTCATTATATACACTACCGACACACTTTATTAAAGTGTGGCCGGTACCGCAAGCCGGGAGATTTCCCGGCTTGCTAGTGGCCGCCCCTCGGCGTGCCGCGCGTCACCGACGCGCGGTCACGCGTCATCGGGAGCCTGCGCCCCCTGCACGCGCGTCCAGGGCTCCCCGAGGGAGCCCTGGTGTCCCGCGATCGCGGGACGGCGGCAGGGGGTTCCGGGGGACCCGGCGGACCCGGCAGCGGTAGGGAGAGCGCCCCGATCGGAGGGCGCTCTTCCGCTGCTTCGGCGCGCGCCCGTCACCCTCCGGCGCGCGCCAGGATACTGCTGCGGCCAAGAACGGGCAAATGCTCGAATAAACTTGGCCGCAGCAGTATCTATATCTATCTCTGCCAGGGTCTAAGGCAGGGCTGCACAAGATATGGCCCGCGGGCCGCATACGGCCCGCCTGGCTTCTCTGTGCGGCCCGCAATGAATCCGGACGGGCGACAAATTAATTCATTATATATTTTTTTTTTAAAAAGTTTAAAAAAATGGCGCAGATTCCCTGCGGTCCAGGCGCGCATGCGCTAGGCCCGCTCCCCCCCCCCCCTTCCCTGCTCCCAACGTGGGGCGGAAGGGGAAGCAACTCTCAGCTCCTCTGCGGGCCCGCTCCCCCCCCTGCTCCCAACGTGGGGCGGAAGGGGAAGCAACACGCAGCTCCTCTGTGGGCCCGCTCCCCCCCCCCTGCTCCCAACGTGGGGCGGAAGGGGAAGCAACACGCAGCTCCTCTGCGGGCCCGCTCCACCCTCCCTGCTCCCCCCCCTGCTCCTCCCCCCTGCTCCCAACGTGGGGCGGAAGGGGAAGCAACACGCAGCTCCTCTGCGGGCCCGCTCCCCCCCCTCCCCTGCTCCCAACGTGGGGCGGAGGGGGAAGTAATAATTAAATAATTCAGCTCCTCCAGCGGCCTGCTTCTCACCGCTTCCCTCCGCGGCCAACTTCTCGCGTCCCCCACGAGCTCACCTCCCGTGCCCTCCTCCCCCCATCCTCCCCTCCCCCCAGCCCACGCCCCCAAGCCCACCTCCCGTCCCGGGCAGCTGCCGCAGGGATATCGGGGGCAGGAGGAGCAAGCGTCCGGCGGCAACCTGCACCCACCTGGTCAAGGTAAGTCACTGTCACTGTTAGTCACTGTCACCCACCCAGTCACTGTCACCCACTCAGTCACTGTCACCCACTCAGTCACTGTCACCCACCCAATCACTGTCACCCACCCACCCAGTCATTGTCTCCCACCCAGTCACTGTCTCCCACCCACCCAGTCACTGTCACCCACCCAGTCACTTGTCACCCTGTGACCCACCCAGTCACTTGTCAAAATGTCACCCACCCAGTCACTGTCACCCTGTCACCCACCCAGTCACTGTCACCCACCCAGTCACTGTCTCCCACCCACCCAATCACTGTCTCCCACCCACCCAGTCACTGTCACCCACCCAGTCACTGTCTCCCACCCACCCAGTCACTGTCATCCTGTCACCCACCCAGTCACTGTCACCCTGTCACCCACCCAGTCACTGTCAACCTGTCACCCACCCAGTCACTGTCTCCCACCCAGTCACTGTCACCCACCCACCAACCCAGTCACTGTCACCCACCCAGTCACTGTCACCTACCCAGTCACTATGTCCCACCCACCCAGTCACTGTGTCCCACCCACCCAGTCACTGTGTACCACCCAGTCACTGTGTCCCACCCAGTCACTGTGTCCCACCCACCCAGTCACTGTGTCCCACCCAGTCACTGTGTCCCACCCAGTCACTGTGTCCCACTCAGTCACTGTGTCCCACCCACACAGTCACTGTGTCCCACCCACACAGTCACTGTGTCCCACCCAGTCACTGTGTCCCACCCAGTCACTGTGTCCCACCCAGTCACTGTGTCCCACCCAGTCACTGTCACCCACCCAGTCACTGTGTCCCACCCACCCAGTTACTGTGTCCCACCCAGTCACTGTGTCCCACCCACCCAGTCACTGTGTCCCACCCAGTCACTGTGTCCCACCCAGTCACTGTGTCCCACCCAGTCACTGTGTCCCACCCAGTCACTGTGTCCCACCCACCCAGTCACTGTGTCCCACCCAGTCACTGTGTCCCACCCAGTCACTGTGTCCCACCCAGTCACTGTGTCCCACCCACCCAGTCACTGTGTCCCACCCACCCAGTCACTGTGTCCCACCCACCCTGTCACATTGTCCCACCCAGTCACTGTGTCCCACCCAGTCACTGTGTCCCACCCAGTCACTGTGTCCCACCCAGTCACTGTGTCCCACCCAGTCACTGTGTCCCACCCAGTCACTGTGTCCCACCCAGTCACTGTGTCCGTCCCACCCAGTCACTGTGTCCCACCTACCCAGTCACTGTCTCCCACCCAGTCACTGTATCCCAGTCACTGTCTCCCACCCACCCAGTCACTGTGTCCCACCCACCCAGTCACTGTCTCCCACCCACCCAGTCACTGTCTCCCACCCACCCAGTCACTGTCTCCCACCCACCCAGTCACTGTCTCCCAACCACCCAGTCACTGTCACCCACCCACCCAGTCACTGTCACCCACCCAGTCACTGTCACCCACCCACCCAGTCACTGTCACCCACCCAGTCACTGTCACCCACCCACCCAGTCACTGTGTCCCACCCACCCAGTCACTGTGTCCCACCCAGTCACTGTGTCCCACCCAGTCACTGTCACCCAGTCACTGTCATCCACCCAAGGGGGAGAGTGATGTGAGGTGCAAGGGGGGGAGAGTGATGTGAGGTGCAAGGGGGGAGAGTGATGTGAGGTGCAAGGGGGGGATAGTGATGTGAGGTGCAAGGGGGGAGAGTGATGTGAGGTGCAAGGGGGGGGAGTGATGTGAGGTGCAAGGGGGGGAGAGGGATGTGAGGTGCAAGGGGGAGAGGGATGTGAGGTGCAAGGGGGAGAGGGATGTGAGGTGCAAGGGGGGAGAGGGATGTGAGGTGCAAGGGGGAGAGGGATGTGAGGTGCAAGGGGGAGAGGGATGTGAGGTGCAAGGGGGAGAGGGATGTGAGGTGCAAGGGGGGAGAGGGATGTGAGGTGCAAGGGGGAGAGGGATGTGAGGTGCAAGGGGGAGAGGTATGTGAGGAGCAAGGGGGGAGAGGGATGTGAGGTGCAAGGGGGGAGAGGGATGTGAGGTGCAAGGGGGGAGAGGGATGTGAGGTGCAAGGGGGGAGAGGGATGTGAGGTGCAAGGGGGGAGAGGGATGTGAGGTGCAAGGGGGGAGAGGGATGTGAGGTGCAAGGGGGGAGAGGGATGTGAGCTTCAGGTGGGGAGTGGGATGTGAGCTGCAGGGGGGGGTGGGATGTGTGTGGTGTGCAGGGGGTTATTGTGTGTTTGATGTGGAGGGGGGTATTGTGTGTGGGTGAGGGGGAGAGATGGGGGTATGAGAGATAGATGGGTAGTATCGCAAAGGTTGATAGTGTTGGGTTCTGGGGGAGATATGAGGATGATGATGATGATGATGATGATGATGATGATAGGTGCTGGAGGAGAGATGATGATGATGATGATGATGATGATGATGATGATGATGATGATGATGATGATGATGATGATGATGATGATGATGATGATAATGATTGTACCCGTGCGGCCCAATTTTTTTTTCCTTGGAGCAGTTCGGCCCTTCGCACTTTACGAGTTGTGCAGGCCTGGTCTAAGGCACCTGTTTATTAACGAGAAACTATGCACATACTGTAGCACATAAAAATCTTTTGTAGCAGAATGTGTCCATTCGGAGCCCAAAGCATCACTTATTAAAGATTGTTTTAATACATTTAGAATTCCACTGCTTTAGATTACAGAAAAAAATATTACTACAAGAGCATACAGTTACAATAAACGAAGAACAGTTTCTTACAATAAAAGACTAAAACATAGGTAGAAATTACTTTACCACATGTCAATGGTTTTTCCGAGAGAGGTCACTGGTGTAGGAAAGTTGAGAACTCACGTGCCTGATCCTAAAACACACCTCTTGTTGAATTCTAACTTTAATAACTTCTTGCTAAGCCTTCATGTACCATTCTGGCCCCATTGAAGCAACATTGTAAGGTTATGCATTTGGGATGCAAGAATAAAAAGGCGACTTACAAATTAAATTGTATTGTATGTCTTTATTTATATAGCGCCAAAAGTGTACACAGCGCTTCACAAAGAACACAGTACAAGGAATTATAATTATACAATAAGTGCAGCAAAATCAGACAATAGGAAAGGAAATCCCTGCCCCGAAGAGCTTACAATCTAAGAGGTTTAATGGGAAACTTACAGAGACAGCAGGTGAGGGAGTAAGTGCTGTAGATGGCAGTGCTTGGTCACAATGGGTGGTAGGAGTGACTGAGTGTGGGACATTAGCCATGAGGGCAGGCTGTTGGGATGCTTGATTTGTGGGGTAAAGTTTAAGGAAGGGCAGTGTTAAATGAAAAGGTTAACACCCTTTACAGGGGAAGAGGTGGCAAGGAGGCATGAGGGAGATCAGGTGTGTATGTCTGGCTTCAGGCTTAGGGAAGATCCCCAGCTGCAGGAAGGAGTAGATAGAGGGTGTGAATAGAGGATTTGTGTGGGTGTTTTTTATTGAGGGGTAAAGAAGTTGTTGGGAGAGAGGTGTATAAATAATGGTGCAGTAGGGATGTTGGAGAGAACAGAAATGCTCACAAAGGAGTGAGGAAACAGTAAACAGAAAAAGAAATAGGGAGGGCATAGTGAGATGCAGGAGGGAGGGCATAGTGAGATGCAGGAGGAGAGAGTTCCAAGGTACTGGAGGATAAAAGTGTACAAATAAATCACAGATGTTAAAAGTTAATGTCTCACAGTGGCAACGTTGTAATGCAGAGTCCAGATCTTCCTCCAATCTTCACCTCCAATTTCAACTCCACAATTAACTCTTGTAGACACTTTTGATGTACACTTATGATGTGATGCTTTTGATGGTACTCAGCCTTATGGCTAAACAGCCATGCTACAGTGACTTAAGTACCCTATTCACATGCATTTGACTAACACTTAAGGGAGGGGGTTGTCTTATCAACTCAGACTTACAAAATAGTTAATTAGATTATTATTTCTCTCTCAATTGATAGGAATCAGCTCACAAACATACCCCAAATGGATATATATTGGGGGAATCCTTGCTGGAGAAGGATTTAGGAGTGCTTGTAGACAGCAGGCTTATCAATAGTGCCCAAAGTCATGCAGTAGCTGCAAAGGCAAACAAGATCTTATCTTGCATCAAACAGGCAATGGATGGAAGGAAAGTAAACATAATTATGCCCCTTTATAAAGCATTAGTAAGACCATGCCTTGAATATGGAGTACAGTTTTGGGCACCAATCCTAAGAAAATACATTATTTATTTATTTATTTATAAAATATTTTACCAGGAAGTAATACATTGAGAGTTACCTCTCGTTTTCAAGTATGTCCTGGGCACAGAGTTAAGTCAAATAATACATGTTTACAAATACAGTTACATAATGAGCAGGGTATACATTATATACAAGACATAGCATGCACAGTTAAAGATAATTTGAATTATGGGCGTATGAAACAATTACAGACCACATTAAAATGTGTGACAGCCTTAGATTTGAAAGAACTTAGACTGGTGGTGGATGTAAGAGTCTCTGGTAGGTTGTTCCAGTTTTGGGGTGCACGGTAAGAGAAGGAGGAGCGGCCAGATACTTTGTTGAGCCTTGGGACCATGAACAGTCTTTTGGAGTCTGATCTCAGGTGATAGGTGCTGCATGTGGTAGGGGTGAGGAGCTTGTTCAGGTAGCTGGGTAGCTTGCCCATAAAGAATTTGAAGGCAAGACAGGAAAGGTGAACTTTGCGCCTAGACTCGAGTGATGACCAATCTAGTTCTTTGAGCATTTTGCAGTGATGTGTGTTATAGTTGCATTGGAGAACAAAACGACAAATTGAGTTGTAGAGGGTGTCAAGTTTGCTAAGGTGGGTTTGAGGTGCCGAGCCATATACTATATCTCCATAGTCAATAATTGGCATTAGCATCTGCTGTGCGATACGTTTTCTGACCAGGAAACTTAGGGAGGATTTGTTCCTGTGGGGTACCCCTAGTTTGGCATAGGTCTTGGTTGTCAGGGTATTAATGTGCATCCTGAATGTTAAGTGGGAGTCAAACCATATGTCCAGGTATTTAAAACTAGTAACAGGAGTTAGGGTGGTGTTAGTGTTGGTTGTAATCTGGAGCTCAGTCGCTGGAAGCTTTAAAAATGTAGTCTTGGTCCCAAACACCATTGTTACAGTCTTGTCAGTGTTTAAAAACAGTTTGTTTTGGGAAATCCAGTTTTCGAGTCTGAAAAAGTCAGACTGAAGTATGTGTTGAAGGTCAGAGAGGCTATGGCTGTGTGCATATAGGATTGTGTCATCTGCATACATGTGTATTGAGGCTTCCTGACAAGCTGTGGGAAGGTCATTGATGAACACTGAGAAGAGTAGGGGCCCCAGAACAGAGCCTTGCGGGACGCCACAGGTGATAGCCAGGGGGTTAGAGTTAGCGCCAGAGATAGACACATGTTGGGATCTTCCTGATAGGTAGGACTGAAACCAGTTTAAAGCATGCTTCCCTATTCCAGAGCTCTGGAGTTTGTTGAGCAAGATAGCATGATCAACAGTATCAAAAGCCTTTGCAAAATCTAGGAATACTGCACCAGTGAGTTGACCCCGTTCCATTCCACACTGGATTTCATTGCAAACTTTTAGCAGGGTAGTATGGAACTAGAGAGTGCAGAGAAGAGCCACCAAATTAATAAAGGGGATGGACAATCTAACTTATGAGAGGATAGCTAAATTAGATTTATTTACATTAGAAAAGAGTCGTCTTAGAAGAGATATTCTAAGGGGATAGACAATCTAACTTATGAGAGGATAGCTAAATTAGATTTATTTACATTAGAAAAGAGTCGTCTTAGAAGGGATATGATAACTATATACAAATGTATTCGGGGACAGTACAAGGAGCTTTCAAAAGAACTGTTCATCCCACGGGCAGTACAAAGGACTCAGGCCATCCCTTAAGGTTGGAGGAAATGAGATTTCACCAGCAACAAAGGAAAGAGTTCTTTACAGTAAGGGCATTTAAAATGTGGAATTCATTACCCATGGAGACTGTGATGGCAGATACAATAGATTTATTTAAAAAAAGGTTGGACATCTTTTTAGATGGGAAAGGTATACAGGGATATACCAAATAAGTATACATGGGAAGGATGTTGATCCAGGGATTAATCCGATTGCCAATTCTTGGAGTCAGGAAGGAATTAATTTTTCCCCTTATGAGATATCATTGAATGATATGTCGCTGGGGTTTTTTTTTTTTTTTTTGCCTTCCTTTGGATCAATGAGTAAGTATAGATATAGGATAAAGTATTTGTTGTCTAAATTTAGCATAGGTTGAACTTGATGGACGTACGTCTTTTTTCAATCTCATCTACTATGTAACTATGTAACTATATGTAACTATGTAACATGTGCCCACCATCCCTGTCGTAAATCAGCTCGGGCTGACTTTTATGATTTAAGCAAAAAAAACTCTTCTAAAAAGAGATGTTTAAAGTCTGACGATTACAAATATCTAAACGTTATACTTCACAATAGGTGTCAGGTCCAGAATTCCATATTTCATATCTTTTGAACGGTAGGGTATGTCACACCCCTTGGCCCTCTGTAAAACCCTTACAGGAATGCTTTGAAAGTACCTTTAAATGTGTCCTGTTTATTTGAGTGTCGGGAGAGGCATAATTTATTCCTATCTCTGGCAAAGCAAATGCCCCTATCGCTAGATTCTATCAGCCCCATACAACACCGGCCTGGTCTGGCAGGCAATAAAACAATTTCTTTGTATTTTTAAATGTAATTGTAGCCACATTAACCCCTGAAGTACCAGATTGATAAAAAAAAATACTTCATATCCTCCACCATTTCTATTACACTGTGTTATGAATCATTGTCCTCGTATGTTAAATCACTCATCCCACAATGCAGTATGATATAGCCTTTTTCTAACATTAATGTATGACACATGTTGTTACCTGATCTGAAAATATTCTGAATAAAACATTTTCTATTTAAAACCAGAGACAGCACATAAAACACAGACAAAGCTCAGTTTTAGCACATCCAGTGAAAATCATACACGGTACAGTGCCTAAATATATAAGTATAAATCTCTATTAAGTAAAATGGTCTTTTAGTTTGACATTTTTGGCCAAAATTGTTGTAAGCCCCTGAGCAAACGTCACGGCAGACCACAATTCAGGGGTCCCTAACGCTAATATAAATTCTTAATAACCTGTGTAATAACAGGAAGAATGATTTATAGTAAATCTGTCAATATTAGTTGCAAAGTTCTAAGTCTGATTGAAGCCTTTATTAACCTGTACATTACCAGGAAAAGCACTCTGAATTAGAGTTGTCACAACCATCCTGCAAGCAAACAAGTTCCCCTGTGTGGAAGATGCTATGGAGCGAGCCCTTAACCATTTAAATGTGGGAGGGGGTGAGCTTAAATTAAGTAGGAGGTTGCCAACCTCCAATCAGCCAGGACTAGCTGAAACACAATTGTAAAATATACTGGACACATAACAAGCTCCTATTGAACCCCCAAAATAACCACAACATATATATAAGCATATGAGTGTCACAGAGGAGTGCTACTGAGCATGGCAATATATGTTGTGGTTATTTTGGGGGTTCAATAGGAGCTTGTTAGGTGTCCAGTATATAAAACATTTTCTAAACAGGAGTGTAACCTGATTTTAAATATGACCACATGATGCACCATATTTTCCACCTTAAGATTCTGTACCATAAAGTTAATTTAGCATCCGTTATGTTAATTAATATCCATTCCATCACACACTATTGGGACAGAATCAACAAATTAGAAGAAGAGCTTTTCAAGTCTATCATTTTTCTAAATTATTATCCATGGAAGAGACTTGGTAATATTACTGAAGATATTCAAAGGAGATTTATTGTACCGTTTACAGGAAACATTCAGGCACAAAAAAATACATTAGGCTCATAACCAAAATCTACATTTCCAACTGCTCCCAACACTCCTAAAGGAACAGCCCACAAAACGATTTATTTAGCTTTTTTTTTGTTCCATTGGAATGAAGCCAGGGGTCTTCGGAGCTGAACCCCATTAGTTCAGCTTCAGGTACCCCTCTGCTTCCAGAGATACAGTACTTACCTCTGTATGAGGTGTCGGTAACCGCTCCAGCTGGGGTTTAAAGCTCCCGCATCACGTGGGCCAATAGGAAGCCGAGCCTGATGATGTCACTGCTTCTTATTGGCCCGAAGGGCATGGTAGATTTGAAACGCCGCCATAACGTGAACCCTACTAGCTGGGCAGAAAGGCTACGGCAACCCTTACCAAGGAGATCTAACTCTGGAAGCAGGGGGTCCCCGGAGCTGAAATTAGTGGGGTTCAGCTTCGGAGACCCCCTGCTTCAATCCTATGTTAAAAAAAGTTTCAATCGCCAAAGAATTACCTGCTTGTATTGCTTCTTTACATTTTAAAGGGAGTGAAGGCACAGTGTAAACACTACCGGTGAAACAGGAGGGCCGGCTTCAGATTATAGCTCCTTGTGACAAGTCACTTTATCTCTCTGTGCATCAGACAGCAACTTTAGACTGTCAGCTCTTGGGTACAGGGATGTGCACGTAACATTGTATGCATAGCGCTAGCACCGTGGGCTGTATTATAATTGTGTAGTGATTGCAATTGGAAGAAAAGTGCTAAATACACGAGGGTACTATTATTATTAAATCAGAAATAGTTTTTGGTCACACCTATATTTTGAATTAGCAGGTTACCCCAGTGCATGATCGACCCAATCTTTCCTTCACGAGCCACTGCTTTCAGAAATAGGCATTTCTCTGGTCCGAAATGGTCGCTGGCAACTTCCTTCCGGTCAAATCATGGGTGTACGGAAGTCCCATTTTGTTGCAACTGCTGATTGTATAGAGTGGCCATTTAAAATTCCCAGTTCCATCGGTGTTAACCAGTTCATTTTCTCCTGAGCCATGCATGCCCAAAAAGATGACCCATATTTGTGGTTCAGTAAAATAAAAATGCATTTTGTTTCTTACAGAGAGTATTGGTGGTATAAAACTTTTCTTTTTTTTTAGAGAAATCTACAACACATGTATTTTGGTTTCGATCTTAAGCCACAAAATGTTTACAGTATAGAATTTGACTCCATATTAATCAGTTTTATTTTTTGCTGATGAAAGCTTTTTTGGTTGCTTGCTAATATACATCATTTGTAAATATACCCCTTGGGGATATATCATTGTCTTCTCTCTACCTTTTTCCTTCTTTACAGGCTACATCCGAACCATGAATATAAAGGAAATGAAGAAAGAGGAGCCACATCTCATCTGTTACCAGTGCAGAAATATGTTATCTTGAATTGTAAATAAAAGTAAATTTAACCTTAAAATTACAACTATAATAACTTCATATTTTTGAACCAAGTATTCTCAAAAACTGTAATCTCCTCTGTCCCATAAAACCCATTCCTCAACTTGTATTGCATATTCCACTGTTCTTTACTTATAAACATCTGTTACATTTTAGATTAATTGTCTCGCAAGAGAATTCCTCATGACAATCATCCATCTTAATATACGAATGTCACTGGGTCGGTCAAAGCACCATATTTAAAACGTACAATCATGTATTAAGTATTAATATGTTATTGTCGGGGATTCCTGTGTGACATTTGTACGGCATACACATCAGTTTTCTAACTGTATTCACTCTGGTTCTCAACATTCCTGCATTTCATTGGGTTCCAACATGGGCCCATATATTATCGCTGATTTCCAAGACGTGCTAGACCCTAACTAATCCCTGAATTTCTTATGGATTAGCACCCACTCAGAAGACATGGCTTGCGTGTACTGACTGATATGTGTAGTTGATTTCAAGTGCTGGTTGTTTAAAGTGTGTGCAGTTAGAACCAGAAGCAGTAAGTGCTGGTTGTTTAAAGTGTATGCAGTTAGAACCAGAAGCAGTTTGAACAAGGAAGCGGTTAAACAAGTATAGTTAGTGAAGTACAGTTTACTGTTAGTACTTCTAAACTTCATAGTTGCTAGAATGAGCAGGATTGAAAATGCCACTCAATGCACATCTTGCCACATGTATGTGCACTTGGAGTAGCTGTTCCAAGGAGCATACCGCTGTGAAAAGTGTGAGCAGGCGGTCACTTTAGAGTCAGAGATTGCTGATCTGAAGAGGCAACTTGCAATATTGAGGGACATTGGCAATCTTGAAAGGGAATTAGAGCTCACTGAGCAGGCCCTTGCTTCGACTAGTGGTGCAGATGGTGGTGCTGTTAGTGAGGAGCAGGTAGGTAGCTTGGTTGCTGTTAGTGAGGAGCAGGTAGGTAGCTGGGTGACAGTTAGAAGGGGAAGCAGGGGCAATAGGGAGAGGCAGGTCGTTTCTGAGCTGACACATCCCAATAGATTTGCCATGTTGAGTGAAGATATTGGGAATGTTGGGGCAGAAATGGCAAGGCTGGGGGAGATTAATTCCTCTAGCAGCCAGGGGAATAGTTCCTCCAGCACAGAGGGGACTCAGGATGCTCAGATACAAAGAAAGATTGTGGTGGTAGGGGACTCCATTATTAGGAAGATAGATAGGGCAATCTGTTGCCAGGACCGCATGAACCGAACAGTTTGTTGTTTCCTGGGTGCTCGGGTTCGGCAAATTGCGGATCGGGTAGACAGATTGTTGGGGGGGGGCTGGGATTGACCCGGCGGTCTTGGTACACGTTGGCACCAATGACAAAGTTATAGAAAGGTGGAGGGTCCTAAAAAATGATTACAGGGATCTCGGCCAAAAGCTTAAGGCAAAGACCTCCAGGGTAGTATTTTCTGAAATACTACCAGTGCCATGCACTACCGCAGGGAGACAGTCAGAGATCAGGGAGGTTAATGCATGGCTAAGAAAGTGGTGCAGGAAGGAGGGGTTTGGGGTTTCAGAGCACTGGGACTCCTTTTCTGAGAGGTGCCATCTATATTCTAGGGACGGATTGCACCTCAATGAAGAGGGATCTTCTGTGCTAGGGGGGAGAATGCTAAAAAGTTTGGAGGAGATTTTAAACTAGGATGGAGGGGGGAGGGGAATGACACAGATAATGAACTAAATGGAATAGATGAGGATACAAGGTTGTATGGAGGTAGAATGGGGGCAAGTGCAAGTTTGACAAGCAGTGAGACACCCATAGTAAATACAGATAATACTAGAAAACTTCTAAAGACTAAACAAAGTGGGCGCAGAAAGGAAGGAGCAGATAAGATAATAGTACAGGCTGAAAAAAAACTGAAATGCATGCTTGCTAATGCAAGAAGCCTGACAGATAAAATGGGGGAGCTTGAATTAATAGCTGCAATGGAGCAGTATGATATAATAGGCATTACTGAAACATGGTGGGATGAAACTCATGACTGGACAATTCATTTAGAGGGTTATTCTCTTTTTCGGAAGGATCGAACAAATAGAAGGGGAGGTGGAGTATGTTTATATGTTAAACCGGATCTAAAACCTATTATAAGGGATGATGTCTATGAAGGGAATGATGAAAATGTAGAGACTTTGTGGATAGAAATTAGCAGTGGAGGTAAAAGTATAAGGAAAATGTTTATGGGAATATGCTATAAACCACCAAATATCTGTGAGATTGAGGAAGCTAAAATACTTTTGCAAATGGAGAAGGCGTCAAAACTGGGTCATGTTTGCATAATGGGGGATTTTAATTATCCAGACATAGACCGGGGCAATGAGATTAGCGTTACAACAAAAGGGAACAGGTTTTTGGGGGTGCTTAAAGACAATTATATGACCCAAATTATTGAGGAACCAACCAGGAGAGGGGCAGTTCTGGATTTGGTCATATCAAACAATGTAGAAGTAATAACAAATATTCAAGTCCTGGAACATTTGGGTAACAGTGATCATAACATGGTCTCATTTGAAATAAATTATCAAAAAACAGATTACTTGGGTTCAACAAAGACTTTCAACTTTGGAAAGGCAGATTTTAATAAACTGAGGTCTAATTTAGTAGTAATACAATGGGATGATGTTTTTGCAGGGAAAAATGTAGAAGATAAATGGGCAGTCTTTAAAATATTGTTAGAAAAGCACACTTATCAGTGTATACCCTTGGGTAATAAGTATAAAAGAAATAAGTCAAAACCAATGTGGCTAAATAAACAGGTAGGGGAGGAAATGGACAAGAAGAGGAAAGCGTTTAGATTCTTTAAGTCAGAAGGGACAGAGACATCGTATCAGAATTATAAGGAATGTAACAAAAATTGCAAAAGGGCAATCAAATTAGCAAAAATGGATAATGAAAAAAGGATTGCACTACAAAGTAAGGTCAACCCTAAAAAATTCTTTAAGTACCTTAATAACAAAAAAATGAGAAAAGAAAATATAGGACCCTTTCAGTGTGAGATGGGTAGACAGATTATTGGAGATAAGGAAAAAGCTGAGGTATTAAACAAATTATTTGCCTCTGTGTTTAACAGGGAAGAATCTAGTTCAATAGTAGTGCCGCAGGAGGAAGCCACAACCTCCATATTAATGAACAATTGGTTAACTGAGGAAAAAGTTCATAAGCGACTTGAAAAAATTAAAGTTAATAAGGCACCTGGCCCCGATGGCATACATCCAAGAGTTCTCAAGGAGTTAAACTCAGTAATAGCAAAACCTTTATATTTAATATTCAAGGACTCCATTTCCACAGGCTCAGTACCACAAGATTGGTGTAAAGCAGATGTGGTGCCTATATTTAAAAAGGGAGCTAAATCACAACCGAGAAATTACAGACCTGTAAGCCTGACTTCAATAGTAGGGAAACTACTTGGAGGTTTAATACGGGATAATATTCAGGAATACCGAATGGAAAAAAAATTATTAGTAATAGTCAGCATGGATTTATGAAGGATAGATCTTGCCAAACTAACCTTATTTGTTTCTTTGAGGAGGTAAGTAGGAATCTAGACGAGGGTAATGCAGTTGATGTGGTCTACTTAGATTTTGCAAAGGCTTTTGATACGGTTTCACACAAGAGGTTGGTGTACAAAATAAATAAAGTTGGATTCAGTAATAATATATGCACCTGGATTGAAAACTGGTTAAAGGACAGACAACAGAGGGTTGTCATAAATGGAACTTTTTCAGGTTGGGCTAAAGTCGTGAGTGGAGTACCTCAGGGATCGGTACTGGGACCCCTGCTTTTTATTTTGTTTATTAATGACCTTGAGGTTGGGATCGACAGCAAAGTCTCCATCTTTGCTGTTGATACTAAATTGTGTAAGGTAATAGAATCAGAGCAGGATGTAATTTCTCTTCAGAAGGACTTGAAGAGACTGGAAACGTGGGCAGGTAAATAGCAGATGAGGTTTAATACAGATAAATGTAAGGTTATGCATTTGGGATACAAGAATAAAAAGTTGACTTACAAATTAAATGGAGATATATTGGGGGAATCCTTGATGAAGAAGGATTTAGGAGTGCTTGTAGACAGCAGGCTTAGCAATAGTGCCCAATGTCATGCAGTAGCTGCAAAGGCAAACAAGATCTTATCTTGCATCAAATGGGCAATGGATGGAAGGGAAGTAAACATTATTATGCCCCTTTACAAAGCATTAGTAAGACCTCGCCTTGAATATGGAGTACAATTTTGGGCACCAATCCTAAGAAAAGACATTATGGAACTAGAGTGCAGAGAAGAGCCACCAAATTAATAACGGGGATGGACATTCTAACTTATAAGGAGAGGCTAGCTAAATTAGATTTATTTACATTAGAAAAGAGGCGTCTAAGAGGGGATATGATAACTATATACAAATATATTCAGGGACAATACAAGGATCTTTCAAAAGAACTATTCATCCCACGGGCAGTACTAAGGACTCGGGGCCATCCCTTAAGGTTGGAGGAAAGGAAATTTCACCAGCAACAAAGGAAAGGGTTCTTTACAGTAAGGGCAGTTTAAATGTGGAATTCATTACCCATGGAGACTGTGATAGCAGATACAATAGATTTGTTCAAAAAAAGGTTGGACATCTTTTTAGATGGGAAAGGTATACAAGGATATACCAAATAAGTATACATGGGAAGGATATTGATCCAGGGATTAATCCGATGCCAATTCTTGGAGTCAGGAAGGAATTAATTTTTCCCCTTAATGGGGTTTTTTGTTTGCCTTCTTCTGGATCAATAAGTAAGTATAGATATAGGATAAAGTATCTGTTGTTTAAATTTAGCATAGGTTGAACTTGATGGACGTAAGTCTTTTTTCAACCTCATCTACTATGTAACTACTATGTAACTATAAAAAGAAAAAAGACAGCTTTCCCAGGGCCCAGAATTTACACTCCTATCCTCCCCCCTTGCTTTCTCCCCCTTACTTTCCTTGTAATTCTCCCCCACACTTACCCCTGTATGTATCTCTTCCACTCACTCTCCCCCCTGTATTTCTACACTCACTCTCCCCTTGAACTTATCCCCCTGTCACTCCCCAGCTCCTCTACCACCCTTCTCTACATCCCTCTTTCTCAGTTTCCCCATTATCGCTCTCTCGCTCTCCAATTTGTCTTTCACTCCTCCCCTGTATTTCGTCCCCCACTCCCCCAGATATTTCTTCCCCCTCACTCTTTGCCCAGGAAGGGCCCAGTGGTAGAGGGGAGCTAATGCTCCGTGGCCAGATGCAGAATGTGGGCCCAACTTCTTGCGGGTCCCAACTTCCTGCATTGTCCAGATGCATCTTGGGGAGGAAGGGATGCAGCTAGAAGGGGGCAGGAACGGACAAGATCTTGGGCCCCGTGTAGGGTGACCAGATTTTGAAAAGGAAAAACCGGGACACATAAAAATGTTTTTATTAATATGTAGTCCTGTGTGGTTTGGGCTATAGGACTGCCCTCCTCCTGGCAGTAATCCCTGCATAAGGGCAGGTTTGCCAGGAGAAAAAATGGGGTTTTCCCACTTCATGCTGTGCAGTGAGTCGGTGAAGGCAGTGTCATCAGGCCCTGTGTCCAATTAGAAGACACAGGGGTGGTACCTGTTGGAGCTACTTATTGTATACGCACTTCCTATTTAGTTGAGTCTCTCCCTACCATGAGAGGGGCAAGGTAACTCAGACCAAGCTGCCAGGACTGGCAGGCATGAGGCCTCCCTACAGGGAGTGAGTGTATACCCCATACCTCCTATCCTAAAAGAGGATAGGGGAAGAGCAAGACCCGCTCTCGGTGCCCTAGGCTGGGAGTGTGGTAAGGGACATACTGGAGGGAGACTGATTGCTGTGTGATCTGGCTGCTGAATAGAAGAGACCAATAAAGACACTGCACTTTTACCTATACTCCTGCCTGAGAGTGAAGTATATCGGGAGGAGGGGAAGTATCTCTTGCAGATACTTCACCCCATACAGCTGGGGGGCTGCAGGAGATGGAGGCCCTGCCCCAGGAAGTGAGATTGAGGCACATCCCCAGAAGCCTGTCCTGGTATCACCCATGTCATCGCGGGAGACTCTGGGCCACCTGTTACCAGCAGGTATGCACCACACTAAGACACGTACTGTCCCGGCCAGCTTTATTCTAAAGCTTGCCGGGTGTATCGCGGGCTGATAGCGGGGCTTTTCTCCATTTAAAACGGAGTTTCCCGCGCGGCGGCCGCTTCAATAGATAAGCACTAATGGCACTTATTATTGAAAGCGCCCGAGGCGCGGGAAAACCAGCCGAAAACGGCCAAAGATAGCCGCGCGCCGTCCGCAGCTATTTTTAAGCTGCGGAGGCAGCCGCATTGTATTGTATTGTATGTATTTATTTATATAGCGCCATTAATGTACATAGCGCTTCACAGTAGTAATACATGTGGTAATCGAATAAATAACAGATAATATAAATAACAGATCATGGGAATAAGTGCTTTAGACATAAACATAACATTAAGGAAGAGGAGTCCCTGCCCCAAGGAGCTTACAATCTAATTGGTAGGTAGGGAGAACGTACAGAGACAGTAGGAGGGAGTTCTGGTAAGTGCGCCTGCAAGGGGCAAAGCTTTATGTATCATGTGTTCAGAATGTTCACAGTGCTATTCGTATGCTTCTTTACGCAACTGTGTCTTAAGGTGGGTCTTAAAGGTGGATAGAGAGGGTGCAAGTCGGGTACTGAGGGGAAGGGCATTCCAGAGGTGTGGGGCAGTCAGTGAAAAAGGTTTAAGGCGGGAGAGGGCTTTAGATAAAAAGGGGGTAGAAAGAAGACATCCTTGAGCAGAACGCAAGAGTCGGGATGGTGCATAGCGAGAAATTAGGGCTGAGATGTAAGGAGGGGCAGAAGAGTGTAAAGCTTTAAAAGTGAGAAGAATGGAGTGTGAGATGCGGGATTTGATTGGAAGCCAGGAGAGGGATTTCAGGAGGGGAGATGCTGAGACAGATCTAGGAAAGAGTAGAGTGATTCTGGCAGCAGCATTTAGGATAGATTGTAGGGGAGACAGGTGAGAGGTAGGAAGGCCGGACAGCAGGAGGTTACAGTAATCAAGACGGGAGAGAATGAGGGCCTGAGTCAGAGTTTTAGCAGTCGAGCAACAGAGGAAAGGGCGTATCTTTGTTTTATTGCGGAGGAAAAAGCGACAAGTTTTAGAAATGTTTTGAATGTGAGGGGCGAATGTGAGAGAGGAGTCAAGTGTGACCCCTAGGCAGCGTGCTTGGGCTACTGGGTGAATGATTGTAGTTCCAACAGTAATGTGGAAGGAGGTAGTAGGGCCAGGTTTGGGAGGAAGTATGAGGAGCTCTGTTTTAGCCATGTTGAGTTTAAGGCGACGGAGGTCCATCCAGGATGATATAGCAGAGAGACATTCAGAAACTTTGGTCTGTAAAGCAGGTGTAAGGTCGGGTGTTGAAAAGTATATTTGTGTGTCGTCAGCATAGAGGTGATATTTAAACCCAAAAGATGTTATTAGGTCACCTAGAGAGAGTGTGTACAGAGAAAAGAGAAGAGGTCCCAGGTCAGAGCCCTGGGGTACCCCCACAGAGAGATCAATAGAGGAGGAGGAGGTGTTAGCAGAAGAGACACTGAAAGTACGATGGGAGAGGTAGGATGACATCCAGGATAGAGCTTTGTTCCGAATACCAAGAGTATGGAGAATGTGAAGGAGAAGAGGGTGATCCACAGTATCAAATGCTGCAGAGAGGTCGAGTAATATGAGCAGAGTGTAATGACCTCTGTCTTTGGCAGCATGGAGGTCGTCAGTTATTTTAGTGAGGGCTGTTTCCGTGGAGTGAGCAGTGCGGAAGCCAGATTGTAGAGGGTCTAGGAGAGAATAGGTGTTGAGAAAATGGAGCAAGCGAGAGAATACAAGATGTTCAAGGAGTTTAGAGGCAAAAGGCAGGAGGGAGACAGGTCGATAGTTAGAAAGACAGGTAGGGTCAAGCTTGCTGTTTTTGAGTAATGGTATGACTGTTGCATGTTTGAAGGAGGATGGAAAGGTTCCAGAGCAGAGGGAGGAGTTAAAAATGTGTGTGAGCGTAGGGATTATAGTAGGAGCAAGAGGTTTTAGGAGATGGGAGGGAATGGGGTCAAGAGGGCAAGTGGTAGAGGGAGAAGAGGCGATCAACAGCGACACATCCTCCTCTGAGACAGTGGAAAAAGAGTAAAGGAAGGCAGGAGGAGAGTTAGGAAGAGGTGTAGGATGGGAAGAAGAAACAGAGGGAATGTTCTGACGTATGGATTCCACCTTTTCCATAAAATAGTCAGCAAAGTCCTGAGCGGAGATGGAGGAAGGAGAGGCAGCTGAGGGTGGTTTGAGTAGAGTATCAAAGACAGAGAACAGTCGGCGTGGGTTAGACTTGTGCATGTTGATTAGTGCAGAAAAGTAGGCTTGTTTAGCTTGCGAGAGGGCAGAGTTGAAACAGGATAGCATAAATTTGTAGTGAAGGAAGTCTGCAAGAGTGTGAGACTTCCTCCAGAGGCGTTCAGAGGAACGAGTGGAGGAACGCAGCATGCGTGTGTGGGAATTTAGCCAGGGTCTAGGGTTAGAAGGGCGAGTGCGGCAGAGAGAAAGTGGGGCATGTAGATCAAGAGAGGAGGACAAGACAGAGTTGTAGTTCCTGACCAGGTTGTCGGGGTCTGTAGCAGAGCTGAGAGAGGAGAGGGAGGAGCGTAAAGTGGACTCAAAGTCAGGTAAGTGAATAGAGCGCAGGTTTCTGCAGAACCGGGGGGTAGATGGAGGGGGAGAAGGGGAGAAGCGAGATAGAGAGAATGAGATGAGATGATGGTCAGAGAGAGGAAAAGGGGAAATGGAGAAATCGGAGAGAGAGAAGTTCTTAGTGAAAACCAGGTCTAAGTAGTGGCCATCCTTGTGGGTTCTGGCTGCAGTCCACTGTTGAAGGCCAAAAGAAGAGGTTAGAGAAAGAAAGCGGGAAGCCCAAGGGAGAGAGGGGTTATCAATGTGGCAATTGAAGTCCCCAAGGAGAAGAACTGTGGAGTCTGAGGAGAGGAAGAAAGAGAGCCAGGATTCAAAGTGAGAGAGAAAGGCAGAAGGGGGATGAGTAGAGGTAGGTGGGCGATAGATGACCGCCACATGGACAGGGAGAGGAGAGAAGATCTGGACAGTGTGAGCCTCAAAGGAGGTAAAAGCAAGAGAGGGAGGAATAGGAAGGGTTCGGTAACGACAGAGAGAGGAGAGCAGGAGCCCCACGCTTCCACCCCTGCCATCAGTGCGCGGAGTGTGGGAGAAGGAAAGGCCACCATAGGAGAGGGCAGCTTCCAGAGCAGAGTCAGACTGAGTGAGCCAGGTCTCAGTTATAGTAAAGAGAAGCAGGGAGTGAGAGAGAAAGTAGTCATGCACAGAGAGGAACTTGTTAGAAAGGGAGCGAGCATTCCAAAGAGCACAGGAGAAAGGGAGAGGGGAGGGAGGGTGGCAGGGGATGGGTATGAGGTTGGAGGGGTTGACACCAGAAGGAGTAGAGGTTGCAGTTGGCAGGCGAGGACGAGCGCATGTAGGAATAAGACAGGGACCAGGATTGGGAGAGATATCCCCAGAAGCAAGGAGGAGAAGCATGGATAGAAAAAGGATGTGTGAGGATGATTTGTAGGGGTGTTTTTTAGTGCAGGGGATATAGCTGTGTGGTGTCAGAGGACGCAGGTAAGAAAGGAGTTCATGTGAAAAGAGAAGTGGTGAAAGAAGGAGAGATGGAGATATATGAATAGAGTTAGAGACATACTGAGGCTGGTAAAAAGAAGTGCATAATTTGAGAAGAAGTGAAGTCACAGCAAATATAAATGGTAAAGGCAGCATCACAGCAGTAATGATGCAGTCTGTTATTGATGATACCCTCCTTTCCAGCGTAGTTCAAATGCAGGAATCAGGGCCAGATGGGGTGTCCACTTCTTCCTCACTTCTTTTGAACTTCCTTTTAAACTTGAGTTGTTCAGTAGTCATGCCACTTATAATGGGCCACTTGGATATGGGCTGCAGGCAGACTAGCTGTTCTGATTGGGTTTACATAGGCCTAAAAAGTCACCTGACAGTGTGGTTCTGTCTGCTTAATTAGCACATCTGAGGCACATTCAAACAAATGGTTTTCTACACAGGGTGTTCCCTGCCTAGGTGGCAACACTTAATTTGATTAGGGGTAGACAGAAAACAGCATTCAAATATGTTTTTTACCTAGCATTGGATCACTTGCATATACTATATAATACACACAGCAAAGGCTTCAATGAGGATTTAGAGATGGTTTTTACCTGAGGAGAGAAGAAGGATAAGATCCATTAGGGTAAGAGTTCCTTCCTTTTAAACTTGAGTTGTTCAGTAGTCATGCCACTTATAATGGGCCACTTGGATATGGGCTTTAAGCTGGCCGGCACAGTAGCCTGTGCAGTAGATTCCCAAGGAGACCCTATGTGAGATTGTGGGGGAGAGGGGGATAAGGGTTACAAATACAACAAATGACATTATTAAAAAATGAATATTATAATGAAACGTATCTAATAGTGTCACCATTGATGCTGTATTATCCATTCTACCTCTTCCCATTCTCTCTCTACCTTCTCCCCCATTCATCTATCCCTCCCCTCCCCCATTTCTCTCACCCCACCCCCATTTTCTCTCACTCCCACCAGTCTCTCTCCATTCCCCCCCCCCAGTTTCACTCCTTTCCTCCCCCCATTCTCTCTCCCTTCCGCCCCATTCTCTCCCTTCCCTCCCCTCATTCTCTCCCCATTCACTCTCTCTTCCTCCACTCCTCCATTTTCTCTCTCTCAATCCCCTCCTCTATTCTCTCTCTCCCCCGTCCATTCTCTCTCCACCCTCCTCCATTCTTGCTACCCCCCCATTCTCTCTCTGACCGGCACAGACACACAGCCACTGACCTGTGCAGACACTCACACAGCCACTGATCTGCACAGACAGACCTGCACAGCCATTGACCCGCACAGCCACTGACACAGGCCCTGCACTGACCCTGCACAGACCCTGCACAGACCCTGCACAGACCCTGACCCTGCACAGACCCTGACCCTGCACAGACCCTGACCCTGCACAGCCACTGACCATGCACAGCACTGTCACAGACCCTGACCCTGCACAGACCCTGACCCTGCACATACCCTGAACCTGCACAGACCCTGACCCTGCACAGACACTCACCCCGACAAGACACTGACCCTGACCAGACACTGACCCTGCACAGACCCTGACCCTGCACAGACACTGACCATACACAGACACACACTGACCCTGACACACTGACCCTGCATGGACACACACTGACCCTGACACACTGACCCTGCACAGACACTCACCCCGACAAGACACTGACCCTGACCAGACACTGACCCTGCACAGACCCTGACCCTGCACAGACACTGACCATACACAGACACACACTGACCCTGACACACTGACCCTGCACAGACACACACTGACCCTGACACACTGACCCTGCCCAGTCACACACTAACCCTGCACAGACACACACTGACCCTGACACACTGACCCTGCACAGACACACACTTTCACTGCCACACTGACCCTGCACTGCCACACTGACCCTGCACTGAGACACTGACACACTGACCCTGCACTGAGACACTGACACACTGAGCCTACACTGAGCCTACACTGAGCCTACACTAAGCCTACACTGACACCAGCTCTGAGGAGCAGCTACAGAGGGGGGGGGATGTGTGTGTGTGTCCTACCTATCACTGTGGAGCTTGGCTGGGGGGGGGGGCTCTTGGTTGGGGGGGGGGGGGGCAGCCACCTCACCACTGGTTCTCACTGCTGAGGCTCTACTGTCACTAACCCCACCCCCACCCTCTGCAGCTGCAGTCAGACCGGCCTCTGCTTTTCTCCCTGCATTCTTGCTCTCTGCTGCCCCCACCTTCTCTGGTCAAAGTCGGGACAGCCACAAAAAAACGGGACATTTTAAAGTATGTCGGGCCGCCGGGACAGACCTTAAAAAAACGGGACTGTCCCGGCTAAACCAGGACATCTGGTCACCCTAGCCCCGTGGGACATGTAAGCCCCTGGTGGCCCAATTTAGAAGTTGTGCCCGACTTTTGGGAAGGCCAAACATCCAGCATCAGCCAGCCAGGTGGCGGAAGTGGCACTGACCCCATCCATGGGATGCTGGGAGTTCTAATTCTGCTTCTGTTATAATTCTATGCGTGTTATGTACTGTAGGTGCATATTAAATGTAGATTTAATTTACTATTTGCAGCTGTGTCAAATATAAGAAACTCATCAATAACAAACATATACCACTAACAATGCTTGTTTTAATGATTAATATTACTCAGTGGCGTAGCTAGAAATGTGTGGACCCCAGGCAATTTATTTTTCAGGGCCCTATTATGAGTGAATATATTCCGTAGATCCCCCACCCCCTCCCCCCAGCGTGTTGGAAACCCTGTCAGACCCCCCTTCTTTTACACCTCACTCTCCTCTATTCACCCCTCTCTCCTCATGTATTTCTCTCCCCCCTCTTACACTCCCGCCCTCATACTCTCTCCCTCCACCCCTCCCGGCTACCACTCATTAACCCCCCACCCCCTCCCTTCCACACTCAATCCAGCTCCCTCAATCCTCCCCTCCACATTAATTTCCCCCTCCACCCCCTGGCCACACACACACACACAATTTACACCCCACACACATACAATTCCTCCCTACAATACAGTAACACCCCCCCCCACACACAAACACAATACACAAATTAGAATAACCCCCTACACACACACTAGTGTAGAATAACCTCCCCCCCCCCCCCACCCACCACCACCCCCCACCCACCGCCACCCCCCACACACCCCTGTGACGATAGCTTCCACAGGCTTATTAATATTACACAAAAATAACTGGGTTTGAACTGAACGAGGCTTAAGATATAATAAATTGTATTTATTCCTTAGAATAAAGGTGAACACAACAGATCATACAGTAACAAACAAGAAGTACACTTACTTAGGGGTTGGGGAATGAGAAGTATGATGTAGCATTTCTCTCAGCAATCAGGAAATCATTCAGGTGATATCAGGTAACCATATCAGCAAACGAAGACAAAGGATATATGGGTGGACAGCAGTTTATAAACCTTTTGTCCCTCTATCTGTAACATTAAGCACCGGTGATTGGTTTTCAATTACCTCCAGCCAATCTTTAACATGGGAACACATTTCAACACATGCCCCCCTGCTAGCTGGCACAGGCGCAGTAGGATTCTGGGGTCTCATTTCTGTAGCCCCACATATGCAAATGGAATGCCAGCCATTCTACCCATTTGGCTTTATGGCAGGAAAACCTTTGTTGGAAGGTGTTAAATGGAACACTTAAGAACTGCTCTGGTTTAAGCCTCGGATAAACAGTGAGGGTGACAAAACTCTTTGAACAATACTTAAGTCCTAGACATTCGGTCGCCTCTCCGGCCATCTGCTACATTATGGCCAAAGAAATTTCCTCTGGAATTTATCCATACCTTAGAATACAGTATTAAGCATAAAACATAGACGTATTAAAATATCCGGTTCTGTTGGGTCTAGCAGGTCCAAACTTCCCAGTTCGCATTGCCAGAACTGGGACACCATATGGTCCAAAAAGCGACTTGCTACGACCTAAGGAACCGGAGTTACACAAATGCACATTAAATCATTTTAATACAAAAATCTCCACTGAAAAAGAAATCTCAGCTTTTCACTAAATCCCCATTGAAAACAACGGGCAGCTCCGCCATAGACTTTCAATGGTAAATCGCCGCCATTGAAGTCAATGGGGTTTTTCTGCCATTGAAGTCTATGGGAAAAGTCCCGAACTTCAAGGGGGTCCATACTCCGTCGGGTTGGTCCAAGCGGGTCAAGGATGGTTCTGCAGCGATGCCGGAGCAGTGGCTACAGATACCCCAAACCCTGATCCGCTGGACCCTCCGGAACCGGAGCTATGGAATACCAAAATTCAGTTTTTTCCACTTAGTCATTTTTCAGAGCCGTTTTTGCCGCCGCCGGCAAAGCCTATGGCGCGACCCGCTCTATCTGGTTCGACCCTTAGCGGGGGTCCAGGATTCGGGGACCCGGTGGTGGTCGAGTGGGGGGAAGCCTCGGAACTAGGGGCAAAAATAATTTTATTCCTAGGTGCTCTAGAACTGTTTATTCCCACGCTAATTGACGTTGAACTTGACCCAAGTGATTCTAGCTCTTTTAAAGGACATTGTATCCGCTTTGCGGTTTGCGGTCTGGACGGCAGCCAACTCGTTCTTCGAAAGGGTACCTCGAGGCATCTCCATTGAAGTCAATAGGCCCATTGACTTTCAATGGGAAACCGCCGCTCTCCCTCTCGGACGCCACCTGCTGGTCTTTACAGGAAACAGGACTAAAACAGCACAATTTTCCATTGGAATGCATTGAGCCCTAATGGCGGCCAATGGGGACCTGCAAAATGGTGCCTGAAAAGATAGGAAAACTACACAAAGAGCTATAATCATTAAAGAACTATTAACCCTTGTGCTCCCGGATGGATTCTAGTGTGTGTGTGATGCAGACACTGATTAACACAGACATTACAATGGAACAGGGGAACAGGGGAAAATATATTTACAGGTCATAACAAGGGTTAAATCACATTTCTGGACCTCAGTCCAGTTAACCCCTTGTCTCCCTGGTGCGGTCAGGGGTGGCCAAATGGGGTGCAACCCCTTTAATACCGGGCCACCCCCTTTCTCCGTCTACAACCCCGCCCCCCACACACCCCGCCCCCCACACACCCTGCCCCCGACCGCCATCCTCCCACCCACCGCCACCCCCCACCCACCGCCAACCCCCACAAACCCCGCCCCCCACACACACACAAGTAGTTGAAAAACACTGGAGTACAGTTTTCTGCACAGTAACTTCTTTTAATACAGTTAACTATAAACAACTGTGTAAAGAATGTCAAACTTTTTAAAAATGCTCTAATATAAAGATTGTTAATACGTGTTACCTCAATTGCTTTCACTGAGACACACAGCACACTGACAGGCACACAGAACACTGACAGACACACAGCACACTGACAGGCACACAGTACACTGACAGACACACAGCACACTGACAGGCACAAAGCACACTGACAGGCACACAGCACACTGACAGACACACAGCACACTGACAGGCACACTGCACACTGACAGGCACACAGCACACTGACAGGCACACAGCACACTGACAGACACACAGCACACTGACAGACACACAGCACACTGACAGACACACAGCACACTGACAGGCACACAGCACACTGACAGACACACAGCACACTGACAGACACACAGCACACTGACAGACACACAGCACACTGACAGGCACACAACACAATGACAGACACACAGCACACTGACAGACACACAGCACACTGACAGGCACACAGCACACTGACAGACACACAGCACACTGACAGGCACACAGCACACTGACAGGCACACAGCACACTGACAGGCACACTGCACACTGACAGACACACAGCACACTGACAGGCACATAGCACACTGACAGACACACAGCACACTGACAGACACACAGCACACTGACAGGCACACAGTACACTGACAGACACACAGCACACTGACAGGCACACAGCACACTGACAGGCACACAGCACACTGACAGTCACACAGCACAATGACAGACACACAGCACACTGACAGGCACACAGCAAACTGACAAGCACACAGCACACTGACAGACACACAGCACACTGACAGACACACAGCACACTGACAGACACACAGCACACTGACAGACACACAGCATACTGACAGACACACAGCACACTGACAGGCACACAGCACACTGACAGACACACAGCACACTGACAGGCACACAGTACACTGACAGACACACAGCACACTGACAGGCACACAGCACACTGACAGGCACACAGCACACTGACAGGCACACAGCACACTGACAAGCACACAGTACAATGACAGACACACAGCACACTGTCAGGCACACAGCACACTGACAGGCACACAGCACACTGACAGGCACAAAGCACACTGACAGGCACACAGCACACTGACAGGCACACAGCACACTGACAGGCACACAGCACACTGACAGACACACAGCACACTGACAGACACACAGCACACTGACAGACACACAGCACACTCACAGACACACAGCACACTGACAGGCACACAGCACAATGACAGACACACAGCACACTGACAGGCACACAGCACACTGACAGACACACAGCACACTGACAGACACAAAGCTCACTGACAGACACACAGCACACTGACAGACACACGGCACTCTGACAGGCACACAGCACACTGACCGGCACACAGCACACTGACAGGCACACAGCACACTGACAGGCACACAGCACACTGACAGGCACACAGCACACTGACAGGCACACAGCACACTAACAGGCACACAGCACACTGACAGACACACAGCACACTGACAGACACACAGCACACTGACAGACACACAGCACACTGACAGGCACACAGCACACTGACAGTGTTACGCCGGTGCTGCCCGCAGACCAGACCCGTCCCCTGAGCTGAAGGGGGAAGTGGTAATACACGCACCCGCAGCAAAGGGAGCGTGTCCGGAGTGTGGTATGAAGCGTTGCCAGGCCAGGTGTAGTAAGGTGGACAATACTTGCCGGTACCAGTTGTAAAGATAGAGTGAAGGATGCCTCGCCGAAGTCAGGGAGTGGACAGTGGAGATAGGTCGTTGTCCAAGCCGTGTTCAAGGGGTTGCCAGAGTGAGCGTTGTCCAAGGAATGCTGAGATCGAGAGCCAGGGGGTTAGTCGTACAAGCCGCGTCAGAACCTGTGAAAACACTGAGAGAATCCAGAAGTACTTCCATACAGAGACTATGTCGAGCAAAGACTGAGAGCAGAGAGGAGCTAGATAAAGCAGGAAGGTCCAATTAGGAACGGAGGCGGGACAGGAAGAGCTACAGGGAGACACTGCAGATTGGTGCAGGCATAACAGGCCAGGTGAGTCTTGTTGGTAACCTGAGTATGCCTATGCAGTGTGCAGGGGCGGAGCCTGAGGTCCGGGGGACGGGAAGAAGTGTGCAGACTGAGCGTGCTCCGTAACTCGTATACGCGCGTGAACCGAGCCAGTGGATGGTGCAGGTGTGCGTGCAGGAGGACGTGGGCGCGCCCGTCGCTGAGCAGAGGAATCGCCGAGGGGAGTGATCCCGCGACGGCGGCAGGGGCGAGGAGCCGTGGAGGCCGGTAAGGCAGGTTTGTTTTGTGTGTCCAGGTACTCCCTGCGGGAAGGGGGTGCTTTGTGTGGGAGTGTGGAGAACACCGATTCCTGACAGTACCCCCCTCTTCAGGAACGGCCTCAGGACGATCCAAGAACGGTTTCTCTGGAAACTTTTTCCTGAAGGACTTAAGAAGGGCCGGGGCATGAATGTCCTTTGAAGGTACCCAGGATCTCTCTTCAGGGCCAAAGCCCTTCCACTGCACCAAAAACTGGAGCTGACCCCTGGATAGGCGATAATCCAAAAGAGAGTGAAATTCATATTCCTCGTTATTTTGTACAGTAATGGGATCCGGTTTACGAGTCTGATCCGGAAAGAAGTGACTGGAAATAAATGGTTTTAAGAGGGACACAGGAAAGACATTGGGAATCTTCATACTGGGTGGTAGTTGGAGCCGGTATGCCATGGGATTGATTTGTTCGCAAATAGGGAAGGGACCCAGGAACTTAGGTGCCAGTTTAGGAGATGGTACCTTGAGGTGGATATTCTTAGAGGAGAGCCATACCAAATCCCGTGGTTTGTAACTGGGCGCCGAACGACGACGACGATCGGCCTGTAGTTTCGATCTGCGGGAGGAGTTGAGAAGGGTGGACTGAATCCTGGACCATGCAGTTTGGAGAGAAGAAATGCGTTCATCTACGGCTGGTACTCCAGAAGGGATGTTGGGGATGGGAAGACATGGAGGATGGAACCCATAATTTATAAAGAAGGGTGACTCCCGGGTGGACTCGTTTTTGGCAGAATTGACGGCATACACTGCCCAAGAGAGGAGTTGAGCCCAATCATCCTGGAAATCGGATATGAAACATCTCAGGTACTTCTCCAGGGATTGATTCTCTCCGTTTGTCCATTGGACTGAGGATGATAGGCGGAAGAGAAAGAAGAAGAGATGCCCAATCTCTTCGTGAAACTCTCCAAAATTTGGATACGAACTGAGAACCTCTGTCAGAAACAATGGACGAAGGGATCCCATGAATCCGGAAAATCTGCTCCATAAAGATATCAGCAAGGGCGGGGGAGGTGGGTAATCCTTTAAGTGGAATGAAATGGGACATCTTCGAGAACCTGTCCACGACCACCAAGATAGTGTTCATTCCTCTGGACCTGGGCAACTCCACGATGAAGTCCATCAAAATGTGGGACCAGGGGCGGTCGGGAACTGGAAGGGGTAACAGAAAACCCTGAGGCTTTTGACGGAGAGTCTTGCTTTGAGCGCACGTGGGGCAGGCGCAGGTAAACTCCAGAATATCTTGAGACATCCTTGGCCACCAGAAATTCCGACGAATGAGATCAGTAGTCTTCTTAAAACCTGGATGACCTGCAGATTTAGAGAGTGACCCCAAGACAGGACCTCTGGAACAAATTTGGAAGGTACAAAGAGTTTATTGTCGGGAACGACCAAGTCCTTGGGAATGCGTCTCTGGGAGTGCAAAATCTTGTCAAGATTCTTGAAAGAAGATGTGGCGAGAATCCTCTCATGCGGAAGGATAGTCTCCAAAGATTCCTCTGGCCTCTCTTCAGAAGAATGTATACGGGAGAGTGCGTCTGCCTTTACGTTCTTGGTCCCGGGGATATAGGAAAGGTGAAAATCGAATCGAGAAAAAAAAAGAGCCCAACAAGCCTGTCGTGGACCAAGGCGTCGAGCGTTCTCTATGTAAAGAAGGTTCTTGTGGTCCGTGAGAATAGTAAACGGCTCTTTCGACCCCTCCAGCAGGTGTCTCCACTCTTGAAGAGCCATCTTCACGGCCAGAAGTTCCCTGTTACCCACGTCATAGGTCCTCTCGGCAGACGAGAATTTCTTGGAAAAATATGCACAGGGATGTAACTTATCTTGGGGCGTGGGTCTCTGAGAAAGAACAGCACCAGCGCCGCAATCAGAAGCGTCGACCTCCAGGACGAAGAGAAGTTCAATGTTGGGATGACGGAGAATAGGTGCGGATATTAAGGCTTCCTTGAGTGTCTCGAAGGCGGAGATGGCCTCGGATGACCAAGCAGAAGGATCAGCTCCTTTTTTGGTGAGCGCAGTAACGGGTGCCACAATGGTGGAAAAACTCCGTATAAACTTAAGATAATAATTAGCGAACCCTAAAAAACGTTGTATGGCCTTGAGAGAGTTGGGTCTTGGCCATTCAGTGACTGCTTGAAGTTTACCGGAGTCCATCATAAAGCCCTCATCTGAAATAATGTACCCCAGGAACGGAGTAGAGGTCTGATGAAAGGTGCACTTCTCCAGTTTGGCGTACAAATGGTGTTCACGGAGACGAGAAAGGACGTAGGAGGTGTGGCGTATATGGTCCTGGAGATCTTTGGAATAAATCAGGATATCATCCAAGTATACAATAACAAAAATATTGAGTACCTTACGAAAGACGTTGTTGATGAAATCCTGGAAGACAGCGGGAGCATTACATAAGCCGAAAGGCATTACCAGATATTCGTAGTGTTCACTACGCGTGTTGAAGGCCGTCTTCCATTCATCCCCCTTCCTGATGCACACCAAGTTATAGGCACCACGTAGATCCAACTTGGAAAAAATCTTGGCCCCCTGTAATTTATCGAACAGTTCGGTAATAAGGGGAAGGGGGTAACGATTTTTAATAGTTATGTGGTTTAAACCCCTGTAGTCAATGCAAGGCCTCAATGACCCGTCCTTTTTCTTGACGAAGAAAAACCCAGCCCCTGCTGGGGAATTGGAGTGACGAATAAAGCCTTTCTTGAGATTTTCCTGGATATATTCATCCATAGCGTGAGATTCTGGTAACGACAAGGGGTAGGTCTTGGACTTGGGTAGGGAGTAACCTGGAACTAGGTCGATCGGACAATCGTATGTCCTGTGTGGCGGCAAGAGGTCTGACTGTACCTTATTGAAAACGTCCCGGAATTGATGGTAAACGGAAGGTAGAATAACTTCGGGAACAGAGGTATTGGCCAGCAGCTGATGAGTCTCGTCTGACCTCGGCCTCCAGGAAATGGGAGCAGAGGAAGTCCAGTCAATGAGAGGATTGTTAAGCTGTAGCCAAGGAAGACCAAGGGTGATGGGTATCCCAGGAGCGTGAATGGCATCGAGAACTAAAATCTCCTTGTGCAGATGTGAGGATAGAAGCAAGGGAGCCGTCTCTAAGGAGATGTGGGCCGGGGTAAGAGGACGTCCATCGATACTGACGAGTGCGATGGGAACCTTCTTTCCCACGAGTGGTATGTGGTTTAACCTGGCGAATTCAAGATCCACCAAGTTTCCTCCAGCTCCTGAATCAATGAATGCGGCGGTAGAAGTCTTGAACTTATCGCCTGAAAGGGAGACTGGAAATGTAAGTTTCTTAGGGAGTTCACCTTTAGAAAGGGGACGTGGAGACATTACACCCAGAGAGAGCCCCTCTGTACTCACTGGGTGTTCCCGTTTCCCGTTTCCCGGACACAGTGGACACTCCCGAACCAGATGTTCCATGGATCCGCAGTAGAAACACAATCCCCCGGCGTGGCGGAACTGCCGTATCGGTGTGCGGATGCGTTGTACCCCCAATTGCATTGGCTCCTCAACTCCAGTGCAGGACGAAGAGGTATGGTAGCACTTGGGGGAGCAGGAGTGTTGCTGGGAGTACTGGAGAACGGAACTTGAAAGTTATGGAAGCGAGTGCGCTGACGCTCAGAGCGGCGTACCTGCATACGTTGATCCACTCGGACAGCCAAATCAATGAGGACCTCCAATTGATCCGGCCTGGATTGGCGAGAGAGTTCATCCTTGATGGGATCTGCCAGGCCTTGCCAGAACACGGAGACGAGAGCCTCTTGTCCCCAGTTAGTCTCGGCTGCTAGAGTCCAGAATTCCACAGCATACTGTGGAACATACACCATTCGCCGTCCCTGAGTGATCTGGAGGAGAGAAACAGATGCCATCTCCCGACGAGCGGGAGAATCGAATACTCGTTGAAACTCGGCTTTAAATGCCGGGTAATCTTGGGTAAGGTCAGAACATCGCTCCCAAACCGGGGAAGCCCAAGCCAGGGCGCTGCCAGTGAGGAGGTTATAAATGTAGGCTACCTTCTTGCGATCAGTATTGTAGAGATGGGGGGGCCATTTAAAACTGCACCTCACACTGGTTTAGGAAACCCCTACAATCTTGCGGTTCACCTGCATAAGGCTTGGGGGGAGGAATCCTTACATCTGAGCTGCTAACTGCGCTTGCGGAGTGGGGGCTTACATCTGGCAGGGTCGCGGTCGGTACCCTGTCTGAGAGTACTGCGACCTGGCGTGTAAGTGCCACAATTTGATCCACCATGGCCTGGTTTTGCTGAAGCAGATTGGAGAGAAACTGTTCAAGTTCGGTCTGGTCTGCGTCTTGTGGGCTCGACATAATGTTACGCCGGTGCTGCCCGCAGACCAGACCCGTCCCCTGAGCTGAAGGGGGAAGTGGTAATACACGCACCCGCAGCAAAGGGAGCGTGTCCGGAGTCTGGTATGAAGCGTTGCAAGGCCAGGTGTAGTAAGTTGGACAATACTTGCCGGTAAAAGTTGTAGAGATAGATTGAAGGATGCCTCGCCGAAGTCAGGGAGTGGAGAGTGGAGATAGGTCGTTGTCCAAGCCGTGTTCAAGAGGTTACCAGAGTGTGCGTTGTCCAAGGAGTGCCGAGATCGAGAGCCAGAGGGGGTAGTCGTACAAGCCGCGTCAGAACCTGTGAAAACACTGAGAGAATCCAGAAGTACTTCCATACAGAGACTATGTCGAGCAAAGACTGAGAGCAGAGAGGAGCTAGATAAAGCAGGAAGGTCCAATTAGGAACGGAGGCGGGACAGGAAGAGCTACAGGGAGACACTGCAGATTGGTGCAGGCATAACAGGCCAGGTGAGTCTTGTTGGTAACCTGAGTATGCCTGTGCAGTGTGCGGGGGCGGAGCCTGAGGTCCGGGGGACGGGAAGAAGAGTGTGCAGACTGAGCGTGCTCCGTAACTCGTGTACGCGCGTGAACCGAGCCAGTGGATGGTGCAGGTGTGCGTGCAGGAGGACGTGGGCGCGCCCGGCGCTGAGCAGAGGAATCGCCGAGGGGAGTGATCCCGCGACGGCAGCAGGGGCGAGGAGCCGTGGAGGCCGGTAAGGCAGGTTTGTCTTGTGTGTCTAGGGACTCCCTGCGGGAAGGGGGTGCTCTGTGTGGGGAGCGTGGAGAACGCCGATTCCTGACAGACAGGCACACAGCACACTGACAGACACACAGCATACTGAGAGTCACACAGCACACTGACAGACACACAGCACACTGACAAACACACAGCACACTGACAGGCACACAGCACACTGACAGGCACACAGCACACTGACAGGCACACAGTACACTGACAGACACACAGCACACTGAGAGTCACACAGCACACTGACAGACACACAGCACACTGAAAAACACACAGCACACTGACAGGCACACAGCACACTGACAGGCACACAGCACACTGACAGGCACACAGCACACTGACAGGCACACAGCACACTGACAGGCACACAGCACACTGACAGGCACACAGCACACTGACAGACACACAGCACACTGACAGGCACACAGCACACTGACAGACACACAGCACACTGACAGACAAACAGCACACTGACAGACACACAGCACACTGACAGGCACACAGCACACTGACAGGCACACAGCACACTGACAGACACACAGCACACTGACAGGCACACAGCACACTGACAGACACACAGCACACTGACAGACACACAGCACACTAACAGGCACACAGCACACTGACAGACACACAGCACACTGACAGACACACAGCACACTGACAGACACACAGCACACTGACAGGCACACAGCACACTGACAGGCACACAGCACACTGACAGGCACACAGCACACTGACAGACACACAGCACACTGACAGACACACAGCACACTGAGACACACAGCACACTGACAGACACACAGCACACTGACAGGCACACAGCACACTGACAGACATAAAGCACACTGATAGATTCTAAGGCACACACAGCACACTGACAGACACTAAATAACTAGGGTTGACAGGTGTCCGGTATTGAACCGGACTGTCCTGTATTCGGATACTCTGTCCAGTAATAAATGAGAGGTACTGTAATACTGGACATGTATGTGTCCGCTATTTTCCTCCCAGGAAATAGTGACCTGACACACCCATTGAGTCCAGTATTTTTGGAGAAGCCATGTGGCAACCCTATGAATAACAAATAGCACACTGACAGAGGAAACTAAGTGACACATTTACACACAAACACACACAGCATACTGACACACTGAAGCACACTGATACACTGAAAAACACACACACACATATGCACAACAAACTGACACAAACACACACACAGCAAACTGACACACAAACACAGCAAATTGACACACACCGCAAACTGACACAAATACACACAGCATACCTTCAAACAGCAGCACATAGTAACTCCTCCCTCTGTCACGGCGAGCAGGGGCAGGCAGAGCTCTGCAGCTCTCTGCCTCAGTTCCACCCCCAGCCTCTGCTGCCTGCTCTCTGTTTCAGTTCCGCCCCCAGCATCTGCTGCCTGCTCTCTCTGCCTCAGTTCCACCCCAGCCTCTGCTGCCTGCTCTCTCTGCCTCAGTTCCGCCCCCAGCCTCTGCTGCCTGCTCTCTCTGCCTCAGTTCCACCCCCAGCCTCTGCTTCCTGATCTCTCTGCCTCAGTTCCACCCCCAGCCTCTGCTGCCTGCTCTCTGCCTCAGTTCCACCCCCAGCCTCTGCTGCCTGCTCTCTCTGCCTCAGTTCCGCCCCCAGCCTCTGCTGCCTGCTCTCTCTGCCTCAGTTCCGCCCCCAGCCTCTGCTGCCTGCTCTCTCTGCCTCAGTTCCGCCCCCAGCCTCTGCTGCCTGCTCTCTCTGCTTCAGTTCCGCCCCCTGCCTCTGCTGCCTGCTCTCTCTGCTTCAGTTCTGCCCCAGCCTCTGCTGCCTGCTCTCTCTGCCTCAGTTCCGCCCCCAGCCTCTGCTGCCTGCTCTCTCTGCCTCAGTTCTGCCCCCAGCCTCTGCTGCCTGCTCTCTCTGCCTCAGTTCCACCCCCAGCCTCTGCTGCCTGCTCTCTCTGCCTCAGTTCCGCCCCCAGCCTCTGCTGCCTGCTCTCTGCCTCAGTTCTGCCCCCAGCCTCTCCTGCCTAATCTCTGCAACCCCCCCTCCACCCTCCTCTCATCGCTCCCGATCCAACCAGCAATTTGCTGTTAAGGGGACCAGAGGAGGAAGGGGGCCCTGACTTCTGTGGTTGTCGGCTGGACGGCTGGGCCAAATGTCCCAGCTCTCTCCCTTTTGGCAGCCCTGAGCAGGCCCACAAAGAGCATGGGCCCCAGGGTTTTGCCCGACTATAGCTACGCCCCTGATATTATTAAATTATTTCAAAATATAAATAAGTGAAGTCTGGCATTTCCTTGTAACAAAAAACACTACAAATATATATTTGTTCTTATATTAATGTCTCCCTCTACCTACAGCCTAATGAAGGCCTCCCTAATGATCTTCCAGGTATTGTGGTTATAAGCCTCTCTTCTGCACGTCGCTCCAACACATTTTCTAATTTCACCCTCCCATCTTTCTTTTGGTCCATCTCCTTTGGTCTTTTGATATCTCTTGGAATCCAGTCGAGTACCAGCTTTTCCAACTTTGGTCATTTGTGACATGTCCGGCCCACTGACATTTAATTTATTCACCCTTGTGAAGATGTCACAAACTTTTGTTTGGTTTCAAACCCATTCTTTTTTCCATCTCTTCGGGTAACACCCAGCATACATCTCTCCATATTCTTTGAGTTGTCTGAAGCTTCTGAATTCTCTTTGCATTAAGGGTCCACGTTTCACATCCATATGGGAGCACAGGCAGAACACACTGGTCGAAAACTTTCCTTTTTGTGAAAGGAACAGTGAAAGGTTCCCATGAAAGATAGTTTAATTTCTTCCAAATACACTCCATCATGTGTGTATTCTCCTATTGATTTAATTTTAAAGTTTACCATCCATTGCTACTTGCCAGTCAAGGTAAAAATAGTCTTTGAATTCTAGTTCTATTCCATTTATTTAGATCTTTGTAGAGTTGACATATTTGTTGAACATCACTTGGGTCTTGCTGAGATTCATACAGAGTCCGACTTTCTTACTTGCTCTGGTGGGTTCTCTTATTTGTTGCTGAGGTCTTCTGGACTCATTACAAAAATAACAAGGATTTTGATTCCTTTTTCTTCCCAATTCAATGTCTTAAAGCAGCAGTCTAAGCTGCCAATTTTTGTTTCCCTTTAATATGTCCATCAATACAATCCACACTATGATATGTAATTAGTTAAGTTGCTGATCGATCCGTTCTTTTGTGATCGTTCGGCGAAGATTCGGCTTGTGGGTTCACTAAATGTCTGTCGGTGCAGCAGTCGGTGCAGCAGAAGAGGACCAAAGATGCAAAGTTCTGTGGGGAAGATCATGTGACCAGGCAGTCACTAGATACAATTGGTGCACTGCTAGAGAGGGGGCAGGGCTCAAAAAGACATGTGCCAGAGCCTGTTTCAGAAGAGGAAGGGGATGTGACATTGTAAATGGTTGCTATAGAAACAAAAACTGTTTGTTACATTATAATACGTTAAAAATGTCATTCAGAATTGATTTAAAAAATGCTACAGGTATTTTCTCATAGTACAAAACTGATTTATTAAAAAAACACATGTAGGGAATTGCTTGGTCTGCAGCTTTAAACAACTCTTCAAGTGTTGTAGTGAAAAGCTTTGGTGACACGGTGTCCCCCTGTTGCTCTCCCCTGCTGATTCTCATCTTGCTTATATCTTCATGTAATCTAATCGTTGATGTGGCATTCTCATACGTTGTCTTTCTCAATGTACAACAACACTTTGGCTTCTTATCCCTTTAAAACCGATGAGGTGTAGACAGAATCGTAATCTACAAATCCTAAACTAAATGGTAGATCGTATTCATTACTTCTGGAAATAACTTCATGTACGACTTGGATGTGGTTCAATGTGTTGTATCCACTACAAAATCCCGCTTGTTTTCTAGGCTGGGCAAATCAAGGGTCTGTTGTAGCCGATTAGCGAGTATCTTCGTAAAAATCTTCTAAGTGATTGAAAGTAGAATGATTGGTCTGTAGTTCTTGAGGTCTTCTTTGTCTCCTGTCTTGTGGATAAGCTGTAACGCTTGCGCTACCCACAAACAAGACAAGACCACGGTACTGAGGTGGGAAGGTATGAAACCACGCACCGACAGCAGCGGAGGCGTGCCTGGAAGGCGGACTGTCAGCATAGCCGGGGCTGGGTAGGAGAGAGTGGGTTAGTCTGTATACTCGCTGGGGTCTTGGGTTATAGAGAGCAGCGTAGACAAAGTCCGTTAAGCCGTAGTCTGGGATAGGAGAGTTGAGAATTGTCGAAGTCCGTTAAGCCATGGTCTGGGATAGGAGAATTGAGAGTTGTCGAAGTCCTTGTAGCTGTAATCTTGGGTTGGAGAGGTAAACGTAGTCAAGGGTAAGCCGAGGTCAATATCCAGAGGGGGTTCACTAACAAGCCGGAATGGTACACAAGGAGACAAACTGTAAGACAAGACTGGAACAGGAGCAAGGCACAACAGAACTGTGAGACACACAAGGCTACAAGAGGTTATGCTGAGCAATGCTAGAGAGTGCAAGCAAGGTATAAATGAGGCAAGGCAGCCAATAGGAGAGGGGGAGGAGCGGAGGCACAGCCCCAGTGGGAGCCGTGATAGGCACAGAAGACAAGTGGCAATCAGGTTACTTGCCACGCAGCTGGGGACCGGTGCACGTCATCACGTGAGCGTGCCACTGACGCAAGGCGCACGATGCATCCGGGGGCGGAGCCAAGCTCAGAGGCAACTCTAGAAGAGCTGCATGTGCGCGCGCTCTGAAAACAGAGCGGGGCTGCGTGCACACGCTGGTGCCAAGACGGAGGGCTGAGTAGAAGCAGGTAAGGAAGGAAGACATCGCAAAGGACGTGTTCCCCGATTCCTGACATACGCATAACGATGGCATTGCTCCATTGATCTAAAATTTTCCTGTTCTTCAAGCAGCATGTAAAGAGTTTTGACCATCGTCAGCCACCGTAGTTGCTGAAGCTTCCTAGTTTGCAGTCCCGCGATCCGGACACGGCAGCGAGGAGTATCTACAACAAGGGACCGTTAGACACTTCAGCAGAGCCTTTCCGTTGAGTTACAAGTGTAAGTTCATGGACCTATTTCTTTTATGTACTGTATTGTGTAATAAATAGTGTACCATTTTTTACTACTCCATTTCTTCATCTGTTTTCACTGAGAGAAACCAACCTATTGCATTAGACGGCAACCTGCAATCATCACACCCATGATAAGCAACTACTCACATATGGCCATGTGAGTGCTAGTGTTTATTTATTCGTTTATCACAATTACCCCCCCCCACCCCCCCCACACTACTGGGTACAAACCCCTATTATTTCTTTACATCTGAGACTTGCACGGAGGATGAAAGAAGTCCAGAGGTGGTCTATACCAGAGAGCGGTAGCTGGAACAGAAGTGCCAAACTCCGCAACAGATGTGCAGATCACGCACACATGGCCGTGTGAGTGTTAATATCTAACATTATGATCCTTCTACCATGAGTCCCTTGTATGTGTTGGGAGCCCTAGAAGACTTACATCTACCCTCACAGAGATATTTATATTCTGCAACCTATATGCAGGCCACTCACACATGGCCGTGTCAGTGAACGAATTAATTATTATCCTTTCACCAGCTCGATTTCATTTCAATCAGTCAGATTGTATACACATTTTAATCTGTGTTTTATTGTTTTTCTGTGCGCTCACTGTTACCCTGCTTCTACCCTACCATACGAACATCCAGGGAGGATCCTCCTCCAGCTGAGCAGCAGAAAAAGTTTGGGGCCAGTATTATTTTATCATTTGGTTCTCTCTCTTTTTTTCACCCATTGTTTCACACCTTGCCCCTATTCAGAGGCTTTCATTGCTAATTCCTAGGGAGCACCCGAGTATCTCCAGTCTGTAAATAGTTTTGCAAGAATTTTCTGTACTTCTAACCCCAGCTTCTTCCAGGATTTCAGTTGTAATTCCGTCTTCCCCTAGGGCCTTCCAATACTTCATGGATTTTATTGCCTTTGCAATATATCAGATAGAGTTTTACTGCAAAAAGTATATTATTATTTGATTATATCATAAATATCAGTCAGGCGTTTCTGTTATACATATCAGAAGAAAACCATTATTGTTAATAATAATATAAAATCAGTAGTTTCCAAAAGTACATTACATTATCAGCATACTATTATATAAATATTATAGAAAAATAAGGTGGGAGTGTTTCTATAACACACACGGTGGCACTATCGGTACATTATTATATGATTGTCCCTATAACACACTATATAACACATTATATAATTAACAGTATAACACACACTGTATACAACACGCGTGTCATTATCAGTACAATATGTAACACACACACACTATTACTAAGTATATATAATATAACACACAATGTATCACTATCAGCATATATAACACACTGTATTTAACACACGATATATCACTATCAGTGTATACAGTATAACACAGACTATCACTCAGTGTGTGTGTGTGTGTGTGTGTGTGTGTGTGTGTGTGTGTGTGTGTGTGTATATGTATATATATATATATATATATATATATATATATATATATTTTATATATATATATATATATATACTGTATGTATATATATATATATATATACTGAATACGTTGTATGTTTGCTGTGCCTCTGGGCAATCTGATTGGTCAGTTGGTCTGTCACTCAGCCTCTTGCCAATCTGATTGGTCCATGAACCGGCCCCGCCCCCGCCTCTCATTGGCTTGCGTGGTTCATGACATCACATACCCAACTGCCACACTCTTAAAACATTCACTGAGCTTTGGGACGCATCACAGCAGCATTATCCCGCCTCCTCTAACAAACTAACCCCAGCGCAGATTCACCGCAGTGCAGATTCCTCCCCTGCGGACTACACATCACCTCAGCACACCATCCGCTGCACCTCCATCAACTCCCGACTGGAGCCATCAACTCCCGACACAAGCAGCACCTTAGGTACTGAGTGCTTCCGCCTGCCCCCCCCTCCCCCAACATGACCCCCCTCACCCTCCACTGCTCCGCCATCACCTCCCGCCACGCGCAGCCAACTGTCACCAACCGCGAACCGGGACATGCCAGCGCGGAGGGTGGGGGGGGGGAGCAGTGCAGTGGCGGTCTCGGAACGGACACAACTCCCCCTCACCCTCTGCAGCTCTGACCATCACCTCCCGCCACGCGCAGCCAACTATCACCAACCGCCAACCGGGACATGCCAGGGGGGGGGGAGCAGGGCAGTGGCAGTCTCGGCGCAGCTGACTGTCCCCTGGGGCGGCCAGTGAGGGGACACTGGTGCCGCCTTTCCTCCCCCCAACCTCCCTCCTCTCCCCACCGGCACTCACCTCCAAACTTGCGCCTCTTACTCCTGTGTCTCTGTGTGTGTGTGTGTGTCTCACTGTGTGTGACAATGTGTGTGTGTGTCTCACTAAGTGTGTGTGTGTGTGTGTGTGTGTGTGTGTGTGTGTGTGTGTGTGTGTGTGTGTGTGTGTGTGTGTGTGTGTGTGTGTGTGTGTGTGTGTGTGTGTGTGTGTGTGTGTGTGTGTGTGACACTGTGTGTGACAATGTGTGTGTGTCTCACTAAGTGTGTGTGTGTGTGTGTGTGTGTGTGTGTGTGTGTGTGTGTGTGACAGTGTGTGTGTGTGTGTGTGTGTGTGTGTGTGTGTGTGTGTGTGTGTGTGTGTGTGTGTGTGTGTGTGTGTGACACTGTGTGTGTGACAGTGTGTGTGTGTATGGCAGACAATCTGTGTGGTGGGGGCCAGGGGGACATGCAAGGGGGGGGGCACTAATGTAAGGTGCAGGGGCGGGTACAGTGATGTCACGTGCAAGGGGGGAGACTCATGTGAGATGCAAGGGGGAGGAAATCATGTGAGGTGCAAAGGGGGGAGAAATCATGTGAGGTGAAAGGGGGGGGGGAATCAGGTGACATGCAAGGGGGGGCGAGCGATGTGACGTGCAAGGGGGTGGGGACAGTTAGGTGATGTGCAAGGAGGGGGACAGTGATGTGGAGGCCAGGGGGGGAGAGTAATGTGGTGGCCAGGGGGGGTGGGAGTGTGATGTGGGGGGCAAGGAGGGGAGACCGCAGCTGTGAAGAAGGGGTTGCGAAGCTGTGAAGAGGGGGGGGACGGAACTGGGAAGGGGAACGGAGTTGTGAACGTGGGGGGCAGCCAGCTGTGAAGGGGGGTACATCCCGGGCAACGCCGGGTCTCTCAGCTAGTATATATATATAGTGTGGCAAACTGCTCCCTTTTTGTAGCGCTGCCGCTTGTCCAAGCTATTCCTGACACAGTCTTCTAGGGTTTGTTTTGTATAAAAGGGGGACAAACACGTGTATACAAACAAGGGGCACTCAACCCTCAACCTTCAGCGGTTTATTTCTCCATTAGTGACACTACACATTTTTAAACACCGTGACTTTAAGAACAAAATAAACTCATCAAAATAACATCTACTCCTGTCAGGAGTCTAATTCACATGCATATCCCTATCTACAATATTGTCTGGCTAAGCCAGTTACCAACTTAAAAATAACGCACAGATAGAATAACATTGAGTCCTTAACTGTGAGATGGGGACAGCATCCCATTAGATCCGCAGATGCTGCTGTATGTGAAGGGGGTGTCCTCCCCGAACTGGATGCAAGCGCTCCGATCCTAGCAGCTCCCGACTATGATAAGTAGTTCCTGATTCAAACTGATGCCTCTAACTTTGGCATTGGTGCAGTGTTGTGTCAGGTGGGGGCCGATGGAGTGCAACACCCAATCAGGTACCTGAGCCGCAAGTTATTAGATCGGGAGGCTGCTTAGGCTACGGTTGAGAAAGAGTGCCTGGCTATAGTATGGGCCCTGAGGAAGCTTCAACCATATGTGTATGCCGCCCGCTTACGGTCATTACTGACCACAATCCCCTGAGCTGGTTGCAGCCGGTGTCAGGGGATATCGCCAAGCTGCTGCGGTTGAGTCTGACCCTCCAAGAATATGACTTTACCATACAGCACAAAAAAGGGAGTGAGCACGGCAATGCCGATGGACTTTCCCGGCAGGACGATCCCGGACTGGCTTAGCTCTGACCTTCAGGCGTCACGCTTGGGGATGAACCCGTTGGGGTCTCTACCCCAGACCTCTCTGCTTAAGGGGGGAGGTGTGAAGATAGTGGTAAATATGGCTGCTGTTAATAAAGATTAAGTCTGCCATTACCCCTACCTGTCAGTAATACATTGGTATTGTATTATATGTTATGTATACAGTAGAGGCAACGTTTATTCTAACATTTGCCGTAAACTAGCCGGGTTACATTCTGGGTATGTGCTGGGTATGTGCTGGGTATGTGCTGGGCTAGTTTGAGGCACGTTTAAGGCATTTCTGCATTGACTAACGACCCATAGGATTAACACAGCAGGGATCCCTGGCAGTCCAATTCAGTTTGAATGAGACTGCCAGGGACCCCCGCTGTTAATCTGATAGGCCATTAATCAATGCAGAAATGCTGTGGCTAGTTTAAGGAAAGTTTAAGGCATGTATTCAGAATGTACCTGGGTGTTTCCTGGGTTTTTTGGGGAATTGCCACTGGTTTTTGTTCGAATAAGAGTTGCCTCTACTGTATGTGTATGTCTTTCCTTGGTTCCAGCACCTAAGGAACCAGGGGTTAATATGTTTGCAGGAGAATTGTTGCAACTTGGTCTGTGACCTTTCCATGTATCCTTCTTATGTTGCTAATGTTATGTTGCAGTTCTACCCACCAAGTAGCCCCTGGGCATGTAGGCAGCACCTGGCCCTGAATGTTGCAATATTATGTTTTAAGTGTATAAAAAGGTTGGGAGGGAGACCCCTAGCAGACAGAGCCTGCAGAAAGTTAGAGGTGTTGCTGTGACAGGGAGAAACTGCAGTGTCCACTCCATTGATGGTCTCAGACCTGAAAACCAGTCGTGTAGGCACTGGGCAAGGAGAGAGTACAGGGGAAATCTCTGCAAGGAGGTCCCTGCAACCAGGTATGCAGGGTATCCCCCAGTTTCCCCAGTTGGGTATGTGGGATGTTTGTGTGTATTGTATAATTGTGGATATGCTTTTCCAATAAATTAATTTTATAAGCTCTCGGGTTCTGCCTGGTGATATTAATCCCTGGTATTAGTCCTGGTCTCCCGTGACAACCATAACCAAATGTAGCAAAATGTGACCGAAAATGCAGTTAACCTCCTTTTAAAGGTATTGGGTTCAAATTAGAGCCCAAAGACAGTACATATAACCTTTTACATTTAATATACAAAAACTGGTACAGTGCTTGGTTTCAGGAAAACAATGTTGCAAAAAGCTGCGCAATATAGAAATGTAGGCAGTTTCAGAAGATAACGGCATAAAAACAGGAAATCGAAATACTACATGTTATCACACAACAATACCCGATCCTTCAAAGAGGGCTTGAAGTTGAAAATAAGAGAATCCATGTGTGTATTGGCAGAACACACCCTCTATGTTGAATTATAATTTCATAGTACAAATCAATGGTTTTTATCCTAACTTTGCCTGTTACAAAGGTGACCCCCCATCTTTTCTGGGGAGTCCTTAACTCACCCTCATCCATCTCCAATGACATTCATGATGGAGAAATCATTTCTAAAGAGGCAATCCATGTGGGCAAATTATTATAGGTTTGAAACATGGGGTCTCTGAAGCTGAACCCCATTAATTTGAGCTCCGGAGACCTCCTGCTTCCAGAGATACTTACCTCCATATGGGGTGCCGGTAGCCGCTCCGGGATCACGTTACGGCGCATTTCAAAGCTCCCGCGTCCTGCGAGCCAATAATAAGCTGTGACGTCATCCAGTGCTGTTTCCTATTGGACCACGTGACGCGGGAGCTTTAATGTTACAGGAAATACCGGCACCCCCTTTGGAGGTAAGTATCTCTGGAAGCAGGGGGTCCCCGGAGCTGAAATGAATGGGGTTCAGCTCCGAGGACCCCCGGCTTCAATCCTATGTATAAAATATATATTTTTAAATTGCCGGAATGGATTGCTCCTTTAAACTCAAAATAGCTCAGAGTACACAAATAACCCCTAACTCTCTTTCTGTATCTCCAACAATAATTTGTCCCACATCGTTAAGCTTGGATGAGTTTGCTGGAGACACGCAGATCAGTCTTGCCTGGGATACACCTAATTTTGAGGGGCCAACAAATATTTGACCGTTGCACCGTCAAAATCGTGGCATGTTGGCTATTCATCTGAATAGCTGAACTTACTCATCAAAAAACTCTATTCTTTATTTTTTTGAGGTACACCATACACTCAATATATTAAATGTGGTAGATTATTAGGTAAATTAATAGCGACCATCGTGTCACCGTCTCTGCTTATTGACTCTTCTTAAGATGGCACCCGGGGCCTTTGGTAGTTCTGGGTAATGTCACCAGACATCCATACTATAAACATATCATACCTTTAAGGTTTTATGAACCCACACCTCCAAGACCAGGCCACACTTAGGCTGCGCTTATAGTGATGGCGACGTCAGGCTGCGGTCGCTGGGAAACTGAAATTGAGATGACTTCCTGCGATCGCTACCAAGCCATCGCTCCGTTGTGTCATGCTTACTATAAGTGCACGCGATGGTGGCAATGCATTTGTTTTGATGCGAGGTTGCGTCACTGTCGCCGGCACGTTAGGTTGCACTTATAATGCCGGCGACAGCGACGCAACGGCGATGGTGATGTCACGCTGCGGTCGCTGGGAAAATCAAATTGACGACTTCCAGCGGCCGTCGCTCCATCGCGCCGTTGCGTCGCTTCTACTATAAGCACACGCGATGGCGGCAATACATTTATTTTGCTGCGGCGTCGCGTTGCCATCACTATATGCACGGCCTTAGGCCTCACCCGAGACTATTATCTAAAGATCACCTTGTTCTGTTGCTTTATCTCTTTGTTGATCAATAAGTTGGCCCATTCATATTGGCCAGATTTGACCTGCGACAGAGTACAATGGACACTTTTAAAAGGTCATATTAACTTCAGGTGAAGGTAACCCTTTGTGTGCTGAATCTGAAGCACAACTAGACAGGAAAAAAGTCACTAACTGTATATAACACACTATATCACTATCAGTATACATAATAACACACTGTATTATCACTATCAGTATATATATAAACACACACAGTATATATAACACTGGTATCACTATCAGTATAACACATTGCATCGCTCAGTATATATAAACACACTGTATATAACAATCTGCAGCACTACCAGTATAACACACTGTGTCACTATCAGTATATATACTGTAACACACACTGTATCAATACATATATAGCACAGTATATATACTGTAACATGCTGTATACCTCACAGCATGCACAGTCAGTGTACATAATATATATATATAGTATATATATATATATATATATATATATATATATATATATATATATATATATAAAACAAATGTCCCCTGGCTTCAAACACTTTTAACACCCTACCTTATCTACAGTAAATATCTGTTGTTTTGTTTTTTTCCTCTACACTGTTTTAGCCATTGAATCCTTTGTATATCAGTATTGCTTGATCTGAAGAAGAGAGGATAACTCTCAAAAGCTTGTCCTATGACATAAATTGTTAATCCAATAAAAAAGGTATCACCTAACACTGAAGAACTCATTTATTCTGCACTATCTATCTATCTATCTATCTATCTATCTATCTATCTATCTATCTATCCATCCATCCATCCATCCATCCATCCATCCATCCATCCATCCATCCATCCATCCATCCATCCATCCATCCATCCATCCATCCATCCATCCATCCATCCATCCATCTATCTATCTATCTATCACAGAACATTAACACAGTGTATATAACACACTATGGGCCTCATTCAGAAAGCCTCGATAAGGCCCTTATCGAGCACTTATCGCCCAAAATGGGCACTCGTATTCAGATAGCCTCGATAAGTGCTCGATAACGGCCTGTATCGACACAAAATTTTATCTCCATCCGAAATTCGCCGACTGAGCAGCGATCAGCTGCTTATCGACCATTTTCGGAAGGATGATAAACTCCCGCTATTTAGAGACCCGCGAGTCGGGTGTCGCGGCCCATCGCAGTCCTAAAAAACGATTTTCTCCCCAAATCCAATTCCCCACAAAATTGTTGGACAATTGGTGGGGAGATGGCCTCGATGAGCTGCGATGGGTCGGGACTTAGAAAAAATCAGGCCCCTTTCCTGCCTCGGATTGATGCCGGGGGTCTCCGGAGCTGATAGCCATAATAGCAGCTCCGGGCCCCCCCGGCATGCATCCGAGGCAGGAAACATGCATGTACAGCAACTTCATTACCTTAGCGGCTAACCGCTAAGGCAATGAAGGGGTTAAACACCTGTGCTAGGCTTACTGTAAGAAACATACAGTACAATACAATACTGTGGCTAGCAGGGGTGGGTGAGGGGGGGAATTTGGCCCTTAGTGGCTGTTTAGGCATTGCAGGGGGGTTGCGGGGGGAGTTAACCCCTTCATTACCTTAGCGGTTAATACCGCTAAGGTAATAAAGAGGTTAACCCAATCAGATCGTGGGAACCAATTCCACACTCTGATTGGCTGAAATACCTTGTGACACAGCGGCCATCTTGGATTTACCGACGTCATGTTAAAGGTAAATGAAGCACAGCCATTCTGATTGGCTGGCATCATTCCCTTTAAGTGACGTCACGGCAAAAAAAAATTTTTTAAGTCTGCACATGGTTTTAACAGCCAATCAGGTGGATGTTAACCATTGTGAGGGTAAATGTGACGTCACAAGCCATATTTAAGGCCGTGACGCCTCATTTGAGCCCAAGAAGCCGCCGAGACAGCATCGGCTGGGATTTAACATGGGGTTTTATGGATTGACAGATGAAGAAAGAAGATAAAGAACAACAAGAAATGGTTACAGATGAAGATAGAAGACGGTGAGTAAAGAAAGAAAAAAGAAGATTGGGGTACCTGAGCTGGATCCTGATGGCGGATGGCATCGGATGCTGTTGGAGGCCTTCAAGGTACGTGAGCTTCCTGTTACCCCGGGAGTCGGAGGGCCAACGCTTCTAATGGTAAGTAATATATTCAATGTTTGTAAATGTCTCTTTTTACAGGTGTATTCTTTGGATGTGATTTTTTATTTTTTGGGGGAGGCAATTTGACTGGTAATATATTAATCTGTACCTCTTTAGGGTACAGATTAATACATTATTATGCCAATATTTGGGGGGCATTTCTCGCTTGTTATTGCATTTATTGATGTGGATGTGATTGTGTGTTTATGGTTAATGTAAGAAAATGTTTGCGATTGGTGTTCGCTTGTACTTAATGTTATATTATGTTAGCTAATGTGTTTTATGGATACTTCAGAGATAGTTTTAATGTATTTATTTGTCTTTTAATGGTTACATTAATTAATGTAGGATTAATTCATTGTTTACATTGGTTAGTGTTACTATTCATTTTGAGTTGGTTTAGGGATTAATTGGTTTGATTGGGTAATGGTTTAATTAATTCATTGTTGATGTTGTAATTGCTTCTATTGATTGGATTAGCTGGCTACTGATTTTATTTAGTGAAGTGTGTTTTTTGGGAGTATAGTTAGGTTTTATTACTGTGTGTCTTGTGTATTACTGTATTTTTATTAGGGTGCTCATTGAGTGCTATAGAGGCTTATCATGCCCATATTATTATTATATGGGTATGATGTACCACTATACTACTCAATGGGTATTGGGTGGGTATAGTCAGTCTGGGGTGGGTGCTTAGGCCTCCCGGGTCAGGGTGGGTTAACCCCTTAATAACTATAGCGGTTAGGAACCGCTAAGGTGATTAAGGGGTTAGGGGCCATTAGAATGTATTTATTTTCTATATATGCTTTCTGGCAACGGAGGACAGAGGGACCTGCTGTTGTGGTAAGTATAACTGTATTTATGTATTTTATTTATGTATGCTAATGCAGTGTTTAATAATGGGCAAATAATCTATTATCCATATCTGGATAATAGTTATTTTGCCCATTACGGTACTGTATGGGTTTGGGCGGAGGTGGGGGGAGTGTATTGATCTGTTTTTAAATATTTATTTAAATATCAATTTCTTTAATAGTGTAGAGGTGCAGGGGATCTCCGGAGCTGAACCACGTTGGTTTTATGTCCGGGGACCCCCTGCTTCCCGAGATACAGGCCCCATTATGGGGTGCCGGTATCCCTCTGCATTGAAATGTCCCGCGTCACGTGACCGGGACATTTCCTTGCATAGGAGATACCGGCACCCCATAAAGAGGCCTGTATCTCGGGAAGCAGGGGGTCCCCGGACATAAAATCAACGTGATTCAGCTCCGGAGACCCCCTGCACCTCTACACTATTAAAGAAATGGATATTTAAATAAATAATTTTCGGCCGACATTTCAGCTGGGAGAGGCGGCTCTCTCAGAGCAGCTCTCTCTGCAGCAGAAATGAATCGCTGGTTTTTGCCTTTTCAGAGGCTCGAGGCTCTCGCTGGCAGCAAGTCGCCAGTTTTGGGCATTTTGCTATCACTGGTATTCGAGCCTTTCTGAATACCGTGATAGCAACGTCCAAAAAAAACCCATTTTAAATTCCCTGGCGATTTTTTTTATGAACCCTCTCTGAATAAGGCCCTATATTCCTCCCTCACAGCAGCATGCTCAGTCAGAGTGTACACAGGTATATATAACAGCACACCTGAGGCACAGGGAGTTTAAGTGACTTGCCAAGGAGCTGACAGCGGAATTACTCACTGAGCCGCTCCTTCTCTGTACTCCTTCTACAATATATGTAACACACACACAGTCAGTGTGTACACTGTATATATAACACACAGTCAGTATAACACACAGTATAGTTATAACACACACAGTTAGTGTGCACACAGTATATATAACACACACAATATATATAACACACTTTATATTTACACACATATGTTAATTCTTCCTCAGGGAAGGTCCCGTTTTGGAGGACCGAAACTTATTTCTAACTGAGTGCTATCTCTTGATTACCAGACCTCGGAACAGTAATGTATGATTATATTATCTATATGGGATATGCACCTGCAGCCTACCAGCATATACACAGTAACACACATACACTGTGTGTATATATATAAAACACATAAAAGACACAGAAATCCCAGAAACAAGCACTCTGATCATGAAATGGATAACGTTATAATGTTATTATCCATTTCATGATCAGAGTGCTTGTTTCTGGATTTCTGTGTCTTTTATGTGTTTACAGTATGTATTACTTATTCCCGTAGCACTGCCACTTACCTATATATTTTTATGGTTTATCTGTGGTTTTTGATCATTTCTATTATATATTGATTTTTGATGCAGTTACGTTTGTGTTTTGAGATATACTGTATATATATGTATATATATATATATATATATATATATATATATATATACAGTGACACACAACACACTGTATATATTATATATATATTTATATTATATATATAATAATCAAAAAATAAATAGATGATACCGTTCTGGTGGCTAACGAAATGCTTTTATTTGTGCGAGCTTTCGAGATACACTGATCTCTTCTTCGGCGATGTTACCCGGAGAAGAGATCAGTGTATCTCGAAAGCTCGCACAAAAAAGAGCATTATTTTTTGATTATTGAAGCTCGGCTAACACGGTACTGATACCTCTACATGTATATATATATATATATATATA